>NC_041385.1:792786100-792828255 GCF_002162155.2 Triticum dicoccoides | reverse complement strand
ACACACACACACACACACACTACACACACACACACTAGACACACACACATTATTAGTTTGTTTGTTAATTTTTTTTTCTGTTTTTTAGTTATAGAAATGTTAGGAAATTATTCTGTTTTTCAGTTATATAAATATTAGAAATGTTAGTTATATAGAAATGTTATAAATGTTTTCTGTTTCTTAGTTATAGAAATATTTATAGAAATGTTAGCAATTTTTCTATTTTTTAGTTATATAAATATTAGAATTGTTATAGAAATGTTAGTTATATAATCAGGAAATTTTAGAATTAGTTTTAGTTAGATGAATTAGATTAATGTCAAATTGTTAGAATTTGCATATATATAGAATTTTAGTTATCACAATCCAATCATTTAAAAAATGTTACTTTTTGCGGGCATATAGTATTTGTTCTCGACGATATGCCTGGCCCGCATCCTCGCTGTTGACCCGTTCGCGATGACGTCATGCTTCAGAGGACCCATGTCCGGGATTGGGCTCCGCCGGGCTGGCACTGGGAGGTGCTACTTGGAGGGGAGCGCCGCTTGGTGAGGAACCCGACCTCGGGTCCCGTCGTCGACCCTGATCTTCTTTGGTGGCGTTCGCATGGGCCACATTTGGTGCAGAGGCAGCCGGCCCCGCTGGAGGTGGTGCATTGCCGTGTCAAGGAGGAAGATGAGCACGTCCATCAGTACATGGCTGCTATGGACGACGTCACGTTCTCCACTACTTGGCGGGTTCTTTGGGCAGATGACCGGAGATATGATCCTGTGATGCTTCCTTCTCTTTGGGTGTGCACCGCCCACGCCCCAGGAACCGCGAGTGGCGCCCTAGATTCTTCTGTAGTACTCGATCTTTATTAGGTACCTAGCTAGTGATGTATTCGATATATAATATTCGAGACAATGTATTCGAGATTATATATATTAAGACGATGATGTATTCGATATTATATATTCGAGATGATGTATTCGAGATTCAGTTTTTCCTTATTGATTAATTGCATCCATGCATTGTAATTTGAATGCTAAATTGTTTTATATTTCTTCTATATTAATTAGTAAAGTAAAAACTATGGCGGACAATACCGACAGAGAGAGAAGAGGAATTGTTCGACATCATACGCAGCCCTCATAGGCTAGATGATCTGAATGATGACGGCTCCCAATATCTGAACAATACCGGAGAGGGTGACGAAAAGATATTCGATCTCGACGACCGAGCTGATGAAGTCATGAACTATGATTATGATGACACAGACAATGTTAGTGATGACACAGACAATGCTGATCTTCAAATAACAAAGACTTCTGGCGAGGTATATATTTATATAAGCATGCATCCTGGTGATCATCACATGTTTTCTTATTGAAGATATATTAACAAATCGATCTTTCTTCTTCCAGCCCTCCGGATCGAGCAAATCTGCTTCTACAGACAGCAAGACAAAGCGAGGCCCGGGCAGATTGTTGAAGGATGGTGTAAAGTACCACAACAAATCCACCAAACTTAGTGGCGAACCCCTCATGCCTAAGAACATTGCGGACAAGTGGACTCGTCAGTGCGGAGTTCTTGTGAAGGACAAACTCCCGATCTCCATTCAAGAATGGAAAGAGCCAAAGACTAAACGTTCAGGTGTTACTTGGGTCGATGACAGAGCCAAAAAAGACCTGGTGAAATCTCGATGGAACATTTCACCCTACCAGATCATTTCACTAAAGAAGATGTGGATAAAGTCAAGGCCGCTGCTCTTAAGAAGATGGAAATTGCAGTCAACACCCACAAGAAAACTCTATGGGCCAACTACCTCGCTAATGAAAGGAAGACTCCAGATTTCAAAGGAACACTGGAGAAGCAAAGAGAACACTGGGACGATTTCGTGACCTTCAAGGATTCAGAATTATCTAAGGAATGGTCGATGAAAAACAAGGCAATGCCGCAAGAAAGACGCAGTTCCATAGGATGGGTCCAGGTGGCTACGCGGTGGGATTGCCTAAGTGGTATAAGTCTGAGCAAGAGATGGAGGGTGCAGGGGTCACTCCGATTACTAGGAGCTGGCCCCCCAGGTGCAGAACTTGGTTCTATGCGCATGGGGGGGCGTTGGACCCGAAGACAGGCCTGGTTTCGAAGAAGGCAAGTCTAAAAGGAGCCGAACAAAAGATACTTGACGCAATAGAAGAAGCTCGAGTGGGGTTGTTCACGCCCAACAGAGAGAACGACGAGCTTACGCGCGCCCTGGGAAATCCTGAACACCCGGGAAGAACACGAGGCATGGGTGTTATTCCCTGGTATGAGGGCTTTTCAGACTGGAATGACGACTACAGGTCCCGTGCAAGAAAGAAGATGGAGGAGGAGAAGAAGAGGAAGCTGGAGGAGGAGCAGAGGAAGCAGGACGCAGAACGTCTTCAAGGCCTAGAAGCAAGGCACGCGGACGTGACACTCAAATTCCAGCAGCAGCAGCAGCATATCGACTCACTTAGCCAGGAAATGGGGTCTCAGCAGCGACAACAGCAAGCGGATGATCGTCCATCATTGGATAGCACCGTCCCATCCATGCCGAGAAGTAGCGTTGGTTCTGCCCCGGGCGACACACTGCTGGATACATACCCTATGGATGACATCATAGAGAACACTAACTGTGAGCTACACTCCAAAATGAAGAATATATCCATGAAGGTGGCGGATGGCGTTGCTTTTCCAGTGACCCCCAAAGCAACCTACCATTGCATCCCGATTAGAGAGGGATATGCTCGTGTCATGGTTGATGAAGTGGTGGACCCATATTCGGGGCTAACGCTTGACATTCCTGGAGGTGAACACGAGCGCACACTGGGACAGGTCATACATCGTATCATCCTATGGAGAAAGGATTGCATCATCTTTCGAAGTCCACCGACACCGCGTCGTCTGCCGACTCCTCGAAGTCCGCCACCGATTCAGCAGACTCCCGCTCCTCCAAGTCCACGAATGCGTGAGACGACTCCTCCTCGAAGTCCGCCACCTCCTCCAAGTCCCAGAACGCGTGAGCTGACTCCTCCGGTTTCATGTCCGGCATAGCGTCGTGCCACTTCTCCGGTTCCAAGTCCGGCACCGTGTCAGGCCACACCTCCTGCTTCAAGTCTGGCACATTGTCAGGCCACTTCTCCTGGTCCAACTCCACGTCAGCCGTCTCTGCCGTCTCAGCAATCGCAGAAGAGACATGCCGCAGCTTTGGTGCGTAGCGGTACGAGTCGAGGTAGTTCAGGAAGTACAGGCGGAGACAAGCGATATAAATATGGTCCAAGCCTCGCTCCTCTTCCTCAAAGGCCTTACGACATGACCGAGGAGCAAAATGCAGCCATAGTGCAGGCCTAAGTGGACGCCCATTTTGGACCGAAACCGGCACCGCCGCCAAAGGAGAAAGTGCCTGAAAAAACGATTGACCACTTCATTCATATGGCTACAGCACCCGCTCCCAAGCCTGTTAACTCAGACTATGAGCGTCAAATCAGGAAGCTACATCGAGCACGGCTATGGAAGGAAGCGAGCTTGAGCTCGAGCCAACAAGCAGCTGGCAAAAAATGTGGGAAAACCATTCCCCAGATGGGAGAACAGGGGGCGCAAGAGATCCCCCTGCTTGTTGTGCCGACAACACATGAGAGGAGTACGCGCGCCAAATATTATTGTGGGAAAACCGTTAGCGTTCCCCAGCAGGGCGATGTGGTAATAATGGAGGAGCATATAATGCAGGCTGAAATGCTCAAGATCTCTGTTGGACAACTCCTCGAAATCGAGCCCATGTCTCTGCTTAAAGAATCGGAAATAAAATGGAAATATGCCTGGGGCCAACCTTTGGTCCATCCAGACAAGGTCATGGACCTCCCAACGAGAATGTATGAATTGCATCAATGGTACATGAACATGACCAAGATTTCCAATCGAGTGTCCCTCATGGTGAATGTCAAGAAGGAGCAATATTACCATGAGAAAGCTCTGTCCATTGAGTATTCAGAACTATATCAGTTATTCAATCAAGACGCACTCGACAAGTCTATCGTCAGTTGCTATTGTCTGTAAGTGATTTCTTTCTGTAATTTAAGTCTCAAGCTAATTATGTAGTGATAATTTTGATCAATCATTACAAGTAATTATCCTCACTATATTCTTTTCTGTGGTATTATATGCAGGATGAAGATGTATGAAATGAAAAAATCTGGACGCTATGGCATTGGGTTCATTGACCCAAATACCATTAATGAGGACATATGGAAGTATCCATTTGATCAAGCAAGTGTAGAGGAAAGCATGGTAGAGTTCTTGAAGCGCCTCAATAGCAATGAAGATATACTACTTCCTTACAACTTACCGTGAGTCACACTGTCTTGTACTACAAATTCTATTTTTGCTTACTAGCTAGCTAGATGTTAATAATTAAGTGTATACGGTTTACGGTAGTTGATTAATTTTATGCACATGCCGCTTATTCAAGACATGCAAACGTGTGCGCATGCAGTTGGCACTGGGTCTTGATAAACATTAAAGTTGAGGAAGGAAAAGTTAAATTACTGGACTCGCTAACTAAAGAAGAAAGTGACTTCACCATCGTGAAGGGGATAGTCAACAGGTAATTTCAATCATTATTAACTATATATATCTCGGCCTATTATTAGTTAGTCATTTTCTAATATGAACTATTTAATAACCCTTTTATTAATTTTCTTTGCTGGCGGGCAGGGCATGGGCAAAGTTCATCGCGGTGACTCTAGGCAAATGGAAACAAAAGTTGTTTTGGCATCGACCAAAGGTAAGTAATTAAGTAGT
This sequence comes from Triticum dicoccoides, assembly GCF_002162155.2. NCBI lineage: Eukaryota > Viridiplantae > Streptophyta > Magnoliopsida > Poales > Poaceae > Triticum > Triticum dicoccoides. Next base: position 792,823,455 of record NC_041385.1, on the reverse strand, counting down.
ACTAGCTAGCTACCATCTCTTTAATTCTTGTTTCAATATCATTAATTAAATATCATGCTTGATTAATCATTATCTGGTTCAATTCAATTCTCGTAAAGTCCCTGAAGCAGGCGTCGGGGAATAATCTTTGTGCATTCTACGTTTGCGAGAACATTCGCATGATGACGTCCGAAAGGAGCAGATCTGATAGACAGGACTGGGTACGTTTGTCAGAACACTATTCACACCATTATCGATATCTAGTCACACAACTAACTCACATGCATATTGATCTCCTTCTTAACAGTTCAGAGAGATGCGGGATAAGTTCCTACCATCGGACCGCATACTAGCACTTCAAGAGAAAATAGCCGGATTTTTGCTCGACTAGGTCATAAATCCCGAAGGAGAATACTATTACCCGCTACCGCCCCCATGAACCACTTGTCATCGTGCTCCAGAGGCACCAAGGCAACATATGTAGGAGAAATTGTATATGTATATTCATGTGTATGTGTGAATAATGGTGTTGGTTGTGAGACACACACACACACACACACACACACGCACACACACACACACACACACACACACACACACACACATATAGAAAATCTATTTATATATATGCATAACGTGTACAATTTGTAGTATCGTGAAATACCAGCAAACAAAAAAAATGTAATGAAAAATAAAAAAAACAATCAAACATTTAGTACCAGTTGGTGTTACCAACCGGTACTAAAGCCCTACGCGCACCCGAGCCTGGCTCGTGCCACGTGTTCGCACTTTAGCGCCGGTACGTGACGAACCGGTACTAAGGGGGGACCTTTAGTCCCCACTCTTTAGTGCCGGTTGTAGAACCGGCACTAAAGGCCGTTACGAACCGGCACTAAAGGCCGGTTCTGCACTAGTGTTACTGCTTATTTGAAGATGCTCCCAGTCAAACAGGCGGAACTCGACGGTACCGATGATGTTGATATCAACCATATGACTCAGGCTCATGCCAATAGTTATCGCTATGGTAATTGTGTTATACCAATTCTATATAATTCACATCATTTTGCCCCAGCTTAATACCCCTCTTGTCATTTATAGAACCGCCACCCTGCCGCGAGCACAAGCAGCCCCTAGAATATATTCATCGCACACGCAAGGCCGGGTAAGTCCCAAAGTTCAAAGGGAAAAAATCCATTTGAAAGATGGAAAGTACATTACTCGCGGTAAAAACTCTTATTACTTTCCTGTTTGCAGCAACTCCTCCGACAAATACTAAATACTATAGTTCTGTGTAAATTAGCAGGCAAGCTTGGTGAGAACTACTTAGACGAGTTCGCTGCCCATTGTGTGTGGGCAAATACATTTAAGTTGTATAACAAAAATATTCGCAATCTTTGAAATATCATCAAAGACAAGAAAACTCCTAGCCATTACTACGTATGCCACATGACACAAACAATTGCTACTGACGACAAAAGAATGGTAATCTTAAACAAATGCATTCTTGTGTTTCCTACAAGAACATGCCAGCAAACCATATACTGAATAACCTTAATCTTCATTTGCAGTACTTTAGCACACATTTTTCTAAGAGAAGCCTATTCCCGCACATGGATGTTGAACATGATGAGCTACCAATCAGTACAGGAGATGGGACCACCAGTGTCATGGCCCACTTTGTCAAGGGCGTCGATAACAGGGCTACACTCACAAAGAACTGGAGCAGCTTCTTCATAAGGCAAACATGAAGAAAGGGTGTGCATATGCTTTCGCCTTCAAGTGCACGTCTAAAGGCCTCTGCATGATTGTCTATCCAATCTAAGCAGATCACAATACTCCTTTGCTATGTAACTTGGTATTACTAAAAGTACCTATCAAGACTTTTATATCTAGCATTATTTTGGATCTTATGTAAAAAGATTATGACAATCATGTCTGTATGACTATCATCAATCCGTACTTATTTTTATATGTTTCCTTCTGTGTTTACATATTTTGATGCACACTCTTTCTATAATTGGCTTGCTCTCGGCCTTTGCGCCATGGGCGCAACGGGTCATCTAGTGTTTATCAACACAAGAATGTTGTCGCGTCATCCGCTTCCTCAGCTGCAAGACTGCAAGTTTCCTTGCCAGTGACTTGGACAACCATGCCACTCGCCCACTCTATGTGGTATCCCAGTTTTCCTGACCAGCGAGATAAAAATGATAAACCTACGAATGGAACCTAATTTCCTATTAAATCTTCCGTGAGTTTAGCAAAGCTCCTGTGAGCTCCTTTTGTATTCTGACCAAAGATATTTCTGGGTGTTTTTACAATTTACTCTTTTGTTGGACGCATCTTTTTTCAGTTTACACCTTGCTGCTGTGTGGGCGTTTCCTGTATCGCCCCTCCTTTGAGCTTAAGTGAGAGAACTGCTTGACTGTAAGCATACTGACCTGACTACTTGATTTGAAGTAGAGGATGGATCAATCAGAAGTGAGGCATTCTCTTTGCTAACATAGAAAATGAAACTACAAATTCATTGTGGGCCAAGTCTCAGCTTTTAGGTAGCATCATGCCGGGTAATAGTTATGTTTCTACTATTTTTTTCTGTCCTGTATCTTCATTAATAAATGTGGCAAATATTTTGACACCATCCAAAAACAAGTTCATCCTACCATTTCAATATGTTTTGAGGAAAAATAACTAGTGTCGCTCGATCCCCGCGGGCAACCCAGGCATGAACCCATTCTAGTTTGGAAACCAGGGTGTAACTATGCTAGATGAAGAACATTTTTTTTTTGAAAAGGGGAAAGACCCCGGCCTCTGCATCATCATGATGCACACAACCATCTATTATATATAAAAAGTGATTGACAGGCTCCCAGAAAAAAGAGAATAGACTAGGAAATTCCACAATAATTAGAAACATCCAACCATCTATTTAATAGATTAAACATTTACAGCCATTAGATGTGTTTTAAGTGAAAACAATTACCCATCATTGCCATTACCAAAAAAAAAACGTTTTGTTTCGAGGAAAAAAAGGTAACGTGATGTTGGCTGATTCCTCCGTATACACACGTATGCATTAGCGTCCTAAAAAAAGCTGTCGTGATGTGGCCTGACTCCTTCCTACATGCACGCATCCATTAGGGTAGAACTTTCCTAAAAGGAAATCTAACATGACATGGGTAATGGCTTTGTTTATACATGCATTTATAATTCCTTTATATGGGCGCATGAGAAGAGAAAAAAAACAATTCTTTTGAGCCACGTCATTAAAGATAGCTTGATGGTTGGATCAATAATTTCTAACTAAGATTTACTAAGAGATACAAATTTTGTATCATAGAGTCACTGCCATGTACGCACGTTAAAATTAAATCCAGTTTGCACTGAACTTGAACATCACATGTGTTTTTTCTTTCAACTCCTCGACCACGTATCTTATTGTGGTACACACACGTGCTTAACCAACTATTAAGGTGGTTTTCAGAAGAAAAAAAAGATTAAGGTAGCTGTACATACACTAGGTACATGTTATATATTATTTATATGTACACATAAATATAAATAATGAATAGGTATAGAAAGATGATCAAAACATAATTAAAAAAATAATATGCAATGTTATTAATTATTAAATATATGCATAGATATAAATAATGAATACATCAATAATAATTTTAAAAAATTAATATGAAATATTATCAATTTATTAAGAATAGATTACTATTACTAATTAGAGCGTAAGAAATACAAACTACATCAGGCATTTAAAAAACACATTTACTAGATTGTTCCCCTTAAATCTGACATCTATTGGTATTAACGGGAACAACAAAAATTCCGAAAACATTTCAGAAAAAGAATATTTCTTAATTCACAAAAATGAAATCGTTAACATTTTCACTAATTATTGAAGGATAAAGAAGAAGTCTACATAACAAATTTACCACGTCATATGTTTGAAATAAAAATGCTAAGCGCACTGTCGCATAACAAACACACATACATTGTTCCCATAAAAACATACATATATTGTTATTGTCCTACAAGCCTGGCGCCTACACGAAGGTGGATATCCCATTGTTCTAGACTATATGTCTAGATGACTCAGTTGTACTGTGAGACTAAGTAGTTACAAATTACCATACTGATTTCCTTTTGATAGAAAGAATATATGGAAGACTCGTATATCTAAATTTGAGCATCAGCATTTCAACCATGCTAGAAGGAGTCATGCCACCACAACTCCAACATCGCACCAGTAGACGGTTCTAATTATTATGATATTAATCACATGCTAGAATTATTTGCATCTATGGAAACGGTAACTTTTGATCATCAATCTGGTGAAACATCGTTTTATCCGTACATTGTAATCATTAGATCTTCGTGAGTAAATCTTGGAAAATTTAATCCTGAAGATACTCATATCTTCAACTAATACCACAATTCAATACGAAAAGAGGGCAACCATAGTAATTCCCAAACACAAAATAAAACATTTGGTCATCAATCTGGTGGACCATCTATTTGTCCATATACCACATCTGACATATCACAACAAGTCAAAACAGCTAGATGTACCATAGTTGATACATTTTATAATTGTATACAAACATATCATCTGAGTGCTAGATTATTAATTAACTACAAAAAATAAAATTTTACTCATAAATTAAACCTATTACGCACGACGGTTATTACAACATTCTTAACATGATACACACCATTGATATTAAAACTAACCCATGTAGTCACAAAATCTTATATACTAGGTATATCATTGTGAGGCACCCAGTCAGACAGTTCAATTTGGATAACAAGAGCAACAGTACTATGTACCTCATTCAACACTTATATACCAGTTATAAAAAGAATCACATGTTTTTCCAAGATTTGAAAGACATATGATGAAATGTTTAGGCATTTCATCAATTACATTATATTTGTTGAATTGCACAACCACAGGAAAAAGATAAGAAGAAGGGAGAATATGACAGTCTTAAAAGGAAAAATAGTGACGTGTAGCTCGAACTTCGGAGAATGTTGCCGCTATGGAGGATGAGGATGATGTGCCCAGCTACCGCGAGCAAAAATAGAGAAGATCCGTCCGGCTTGCGTGCCTATTAAAGAAAACGTCGCCAGCAACAAGAGCTGGATCCAAGAGGGCTGCGGGTCCGCGTGAGATGAAACCAATGACCAAGAAAACGCACGGACACCACCATCTCTGTTTACCAGTCTAGGAGACTGATGAAACTTGCGAGGACACAAACCAGCCGCCGTCCAGGGTCAATGTGTGGCCGAACCAGCTACGGGGGTAGCTCTAGGTGTGGATGACCAACCAGAACGCATCAAAGGAAGAAAGGAAGCTGATGGGAGCATTCCGGCAGCATCAATTTTTGAATGAGTTGAAAGATTTAGGAAAAGAGAAAGGGGATCGAGGAAGATGAAAAATCTCAATGTGTGAAAGTATGAGTAGCGGTAAGATGAGGGAGAAGTCAAGACGACTACAGAAAAGGGAATGTGAAAAATTGATGGGACCCATCAAGAAAATGACGTTTTTCTACATCCACCTTGCTGTTATTGCACGTGTCTCATATATTCATCCAAAATATACCAAGGGTTCATTTTTGGTAATACGAAAAAGGGACCGGTATGATAGCAAAATTATACCATAGGTGGCTTGTATTTTGCGATCCTTGGTACTGCTTTCCACGTCTATGGAAGCAAATAACTACCAACAACTTTATGGATAAATATGCCAATCTTGCTAAAATATGCCTATTCTACTATATAAAAATCCAAAATAAAATTTAGTACAAAATCAATAAATAAATATGCCAATCTAGCATACCTTTAGCAAATTAACTTATGACTACAAGTAAATAATAAGAACTACTAAATATTTATTTATAGAAAAAACTAGCAACATGATAAAAATGCCAGCCAAAAGATAGAAATATAATTTGAAGAATGCAGTCGATTATGAAACTACAATTAGTATGACAAGCATAATTTGCAAGTAAAGAATGAAGGAAAACACATATATTTATATATTAAAAGATTAAACATACCAAAGACACAAATATGTTTGCACAATTCTTATATTTGAAAATATCATCATATTTGCTTTCAATTTTTAACGGACAGATCAAATAATATGTTCTCAAAATTTAACTTCATAAAATCCTAGCCCGCACATCGAGCGGGCCACTTTGCTAGTTTTTATTAAAAGGAATTAAATAGGTCTGCAACGTACAGAGTATCAACTAAAACGACAAAAAGAAAAAGAAAACACCAATGGTGGGTATAAACAAAAGATTACATGACTTAAGCACATAATCTATTAGTGACATGCCAACCAAAATGGTAGAATAACGTATGTGAAACCATCTCCACACGGTTGCACCCAAAGGCCATGAGTCCCCTAGCGTCCCCACACTGAAGTGATGACCAATAACGGATCGATGCACTGGCTCTAAAGATAACCTGCAAAAAGTTAATAGAGCGAGACCTTTAAAAACACAGTCATTCCGACAATTCCAAATTGACCAATGTAGGGCACAAACCCCTACAAGGATATGACCCTCAAGTATTTTGTTGATACCAACCAACCATTTTCCAAACAAATTTGGGATACTTGTTGGTGATGGCAAATTATATGCAACATGAACCGTGCACCAAATCAATGCCGCGAAAGGGCAGTAAATAAAGAGATGTTGACTTGTTTCATCCTTATCACAAAACCAACACTTCTTACATCCATTCCAGTTTGGTTTGACCAAATTATCTTTGGTGAGGATTACCTCCCTCTTAACAAACAACATAAAATATAAATCTTTAAAGGTACTTTGATTTTCCATGTATGCTTTCTACGGAACACATGCCTAGTATTAATAAGATCTTTCATACATAGTTTTGACAGTAAACTCCCCAATGGTATTTACTCTCCATCTAAAGACGTTAGACACATGAGATAGGTTGACCAACAACAACCACGAACTAAGTGGAGCCATGCCATCCATTTATCGCCATTCAAGGCCCTCCTGAATTGGATGTTCAGAGGTGTTGAACCAAGGATTGATTGAACTGTATCTTCTTTTTTATGCACAATACTATACAAAGATGAGTACTGAACCACAACCGGATTGTCCCCTAGCCATGTATCTTCCCCGAAGCTAGTGAATTGACCGTCACCAACTTCAAATGAACCTCTTGACAGTTGGTTTGGCTTCCACCTGGGATAAGGTCTTTGAATATAAGTATTTATTTTAGAGGAGCTCTTGACAGACCCCTTCCTCACTTTGTAACTTGAATATCCATTTGCTAAGCAAGCACCTATTTTTGACTTCCAAGTTTTCAATGCAAAATCCACCTTGGTCCTTAGGTCTAGAAAAGATATCTCATTTTGCCAGTCGATATTTCCGTGTGTGCTCATCACACTGGTAGAAGAACCTAGACCGATAGAAATCAAGTCTCTTTAATACCCTTTTGGGTATTTCAAAGAAATACAACATAAACATTGGCAAACTTTTGAGAACCGCGTTGATTAGAGTTAATCATGCCCCATATGACCTGAGTTTACCTGCAACAACTTTGTTTTTTTTTCAAAACGATCTTCTATAATTTTCCATTCTTTCTTAGTGAGCATTCCATGATGAATGGGTATACCAAGATAAGTAAACGGTTCCGACCTTGCACCCGAATAACTGTCAATATTGGTCTTCATTTTCTTTGGTCCTACCAAAGAAAAAAACCTAACTCTTATGAAAGTTTATCTTGAGGCCAGAAAGTTGCTCAAAAAGACATAGTATCAGTTTCATATTTGCCGCCTTCTACAAATCATTCTCCATAAAAATGACTGTATTGCCAGGATATTGAAGAATACAGACGCCTCCCTGCACCAACTGCGGGATGAGCCCAGCAATCTGGCCATCCTCCTTAGCCCGTGCTATGAGGATGGCCAACATAACGGCTACAATGTTAAAAAGGATAGGAGCTCAATAGTAGAAAAAGGGTGAATTGTCTCGGATCATAAGGGCCTTTTGTCCCGGTTTAGGAACCGGGACTAAAAGGTCATTACTAATGCCCTTGACCTTTAGTCCCGGTTCTTACACGAACCGGGACAGATGGGCCTTCACGTGGGCGGTGCGGCGAGCCCAGGCAGGAGGCCCTTTGGTCCCGGTTGGTGGCACCAACCGGGACCAATAGGCATCCACGTGTCAGCATTTCAGGTGCTAGGATTTTTGTTTTTTTTAGAAAGGGGGGTGGTTTAGGGGGTTTGGGGGGGTTAATTTAGGTGTTTCATATATTGTGTTAGCTAGCTAATTAATAGAGAGAAGTGTCCTCTCTTATGTCCGTGCTTGGTCGACGCTACGTACTATACGTATAGAGAGGACTAGACACGCTAGCTAGTAAGCAAATGAAGGAAACAGAAGATCGTCATGAACATATGCATACAGAGAGAAGTGATATCGACCACCTCTCCTTCTCTGAGAGATTGGTCGAACAACAAGTTCTCGTATATCTATCTGACACTACTGGCTACATATATACAATATAATAATCTCTTATAATATAATCTCCTAATTAAAAACCAACTGATTAGGGTCCACGTGGTATTCTCCGTCTTTAGAGATCACGTGGTCAAGAAAGAATGCCGCCAATTCCTCTTGAATTCCTCGCATACGATCTGGTGGTAGGAGTTCATCCCGCATCCGAAATATCTAATTTGAAGAAGGAGGTCAATACATATATATGAATAAATGAAACTGAACACAAATGATGGTAATAAATTAAAATTGTGAATATTATTATTTATGCACTTCATATTGTTTGTCAGAGTAGCCCCGCTCACAGGTCGTGTGGCGGATGGACTCGCAAATGTAGTATCCACAGTAATTATTCCCTTGTTCCTACCACAACCACTTTACAAGAAATAGAGGTCAATCAAACTGATAATTAGCAAGCATGCTAAATGGTATTGATGAAACTAGCGCTTGAATCACTAGGAGATGCGTGGAACATGCTACTATAGTACTTACTTTCGGGTGTCTAAGTTGCAGCTTCTTTGGCAGTCCCGGAGTTTTTGAGGTGAATTTATTACAAACCCTGCCAGACAAAGAAAACAATTACTTGATATTAGGAAATGAACAAATTGAAGTTGCCGATATGGTGCGATAATGATTGATTTAACTTACTTCTCTAGAATTTCAGTCATGTCTGCATACTCCTTGGGATCTTTTCGTCTCGAGTCTAAGACGGTTAGTAGTCCCTGCTCAAGCTTAATCGCTAGGAGAATATAGTGGAAGCTGCACACGCATGCATAACTCATCAATTACATTACTATAACCTCGACTAATAAGGCAAACCGAATATGCACAAGACAGTAACACTCACTGGAATACGTAAGGGAAGAGTATTATAGCTTTGTTTTGATTTAATACAAACGATTGTAGCAGCTTGGCCTCGGTATCTTTGGCCTGAAATTTAACCATATATGCATCTATGAGATTTGTGTTAATGAACCCAATATCACCGATTTGTCTTTTCTTCAATTCGGCGATCTTCAATCTACATAATATAGTGAGGATAATTAAAAATACATGCAATGAAAGAGTTGACCTATATATAGCGACTTAATGTCAGAAGTACTACTACTTACAGGCAGTAGCAAGTGATCATTAATTTATCGAGGGCCTTTAGATTGAAAAACTCGAAGTACTCCTCAAATGGAACATTCAACAGTTCAATTCCAACGAGGTCATGCTCCTCTCTAACTCTCAACGTCAAAATATTCCTCCCCTCAGACTCTCTGCAGGCTTTCATGTACCAATCATGGAATCTTCGCATCATCGTTGTTAAAGATCTTTCATCCTTGACGAGAGGCTTCCCGTACACGTATTTGTGTTCGTCCACCTCCAAGAAATCATAATGTACATCGTAGGGCAGGTAATCTTCAAGATTGTTATAACCGGGCACCATCGTCCCGCCCGGATGATTAGCGACGATATCGCTAGACACCTGGAGTGGGGGGAACGATTGGTTTGCTTGTTCGCCGAGCTGGGCAACTTTTTTCCGAGCTTGTCGTTTTGCTAACCTTTGACCACTGACAGTACTTCCCGATCGCTCCGCTTCGATAAATGACTTTTTAAGAATGCGCTCATAGTTGCCTTTTGCCGGGGACTTTGGTGGTTTCTTCAGGGCAGCTAGAGTACGCTTCACTTTTACTGGATCTATCTTCTCCTCCGGAGGTGGATGTTTCTTTAATTTCACCCCTTCAAAGAAGTTGTTCACTTTGGCTTGCACGATCTTCGTGTTTTCCTCCTGGCTCCTCTCTATGGTAACTTCTCTAGAGTCTTCAGAGAAGGATCGTATCTGTATTGCCTGCCTCTGGTTGTACTACTAAACGCCGAAGCAGACGGAGTAGCTGCGGTTGTCTTTCCTTTCTTACGAGGCGGAGGAGAAGGACGACGCGCCGGAGCAGCCGGAGCGGCGGCGGGTCTCTTCTGCACTTGTTGACGAGGCGAAGAAGGAGGAGGCTGGCTGGTCGGGCACGCCGGCGCGGGCGGAGAAGGAGGCGGAGTGCCGCCACATGCCGGAGAAGGAGGCTAAGTGCCCTGATCACTCGCCGGAGGAGGAGGCGGAGTGCCCTGACTTGCCGAAGGAGCAGGAGGAGGCGGAGGCGTCTAGTTCGGAAGGTTGATGAGCTCCTTCCGCCATAGGTATGCAGTCTTCAGAGAAGAACTCAGTCAAATCTCCTTCTGGAATCGTCCGTCCGTTATTTGATCCACCATCACCCTAGCATATCCTTCTGGAATCGACCGGCCGTGGTAGGTTGTGCCAGGTTCAGTAGGTAAAACAGAGCCAACAGCCGCCTTGACTTTTAATGTCATCCATCGTGCCATAAGGTGGCAATGTTGAGACTCCGTGATAGCATCCACGGGGTAGCTAGCAGGTGCCGTGAAGACATGCTCTAGTTGCCGAGTCTGCTCGGTGGAAGCCATGCTGCTTCTCCGCTGAGATGGCGGGGTAGCTTCAAGGGAAGCTTTGGCAGGTCGTTTGCTGCGACCTGCTTCTCATTCCTCTAGCCTTTGTACCCTTTCGTGCAGCGCCTACAGTTATCTATGCTCCACTTTCTTCCTCCTCTCCTAGCTTTTGTAACCCTGCGTCCAGAAACCCAGCCTTCCACGGAACGGAGCCTGGCATGCCTCGTGTCCGTCCAGGATGCTCAGGATTCCCGAGGGCCATTGTGAGCTCGTCCTTCTCTCTGTCTGGAACGAACGTCCCTTGCTATGCTTTCTCGGTATACTCCTGAAGCCTCCTGATGGTTATTCGCAGTTGCTCTTCTGTCCAAATGCACTTTCCTAATACAGGGTCCAAGGTTCCGCCAACCCCGAAGAACCAATTCCGGCAATGGTCTGGCCAGTTCAATGTCTCTGGTTCGACCCCTTTAGCAATCAGGTCATTCTCAGCCTTGTCCCACAAAGGTCGGGCTTTGAACTAGCCACCTGACCCCGTGCGATGGTGATGCTTCTTCTTCGCATCATTTTTCTTGTTTATCGCTGACATCTTCTTACTCTTTTCCGATGTCTTGTGGGCCACAAATGCGGGCCAGTGATCTCTGATCTTCTCATACTTTCCGGTGAATTCTGGTGTCTTTTCTTCGTCGACAAACTCTGTTTTCAGCTCATTCTTCCACCTCCTGAATAGTTCTGCCATCTTCTTAAGACTATGAGACTTGATCAATTGCTCTTTAACTGGCTTCTCCGGATCCTCCTCTGGCGGTAGGGTGAAATTTGCCTTAAGCGTTGTCCAAAGATCTTCTTTCTGCATATCGGGCACATAAGACACCTCAGGGTCTTCATTCTTAGGCTTTAACCATTGGTGGATACTGATCGAGGTCTTGTCCCTAACAAGAACCCCGCACTGAGCACGAAATGCATCCCTTGTCCGGATCGGTTCAATCGGCTTGCCATCGCCCGTGATTGCTGTGATCTCAAACCTTTCATCCGAGCGCAACTTTTTCCTCGGGCCTCGTTTCTTAATATGTGTACATACAAAAACAATGAATGAATCAATCAGCTAGTCAGCACTGGCTTAACTAATATATATACCTGGCCAGACTCGGTTCGGTCACCGGAGCCGTCATCACGGTCTCCTTCTTGTACCGGTATTGATTCACCGGAGCCATCATAATCATAGCCTTCTTCTTGTACCGACATTAATGGGTCATCAGAGCCATCATAATCATAGCCTTCTTCTTCACTACCATGTCCTTCCAGACCATCGGTGTCATTGAGAAACGACGCAACGACAGCATTTCCTTTTTGCGATTATGTCCCCCAACATCGCTTTTGTTGCTTCGTCTCAGGGGTGCTCCATAGTTTCTGCAAATATTTACAACATGGCAATTATTATTCAAACATGACAGATGGATATATATTAGTGGAAAACGTAGAACTAGCTAGCTAATCACAATAAGGAATCATATTAGTGGCCTGATGCTGCTTCTCTGGGGTTTGGGGTGGCCTCGGCAATTCTTCAAGGGCTTGGGATGGCCTCGACAACGCTTCAAGGGTTTGGGGTGACCTCGACGACAACGCTCTTTTAACTTGGTAAATTTGGGTGGCCTCGAGAGAGTTTGGTTGGTAGGGGCGCGGCGGGAGGGGATAGGAGACCAACATCGTTTTTTCTAGGGTTTGGGTGTCTTCGAGAGTTTTGGTCAAGCGAGAGGGTCGGGGGGGTGCTCCCGTGGTATAAGTTATCACGGTCGTGAAGGGGTATATATATCGACCGCCCCTCATGTCGAAGTTATCTGGGTCCCGGTTATATCGACAACGACGACATACATACATGGAAAAATAATGTTATCGGGGAGGGGGTATATCGACCCCCCCCCTCGTGTTGAAGTTATCGGGATGGGGTATATCGACAATGACATACCCGATAAAAAATAAGAAGACGAAAGAAGAAGCAAAAAGAGGACAAGAAGAAAGGAATAGAAGAGAACCGGTCGAAGAAAAAAAAGAAGAAAAAAAAGGAGAAGAAGAAAGGAATAGAGAGGAAGAAGAAAAAATATTTTCTATTTTTTTCTTCTTCTTCTCTATTCCTTTCTTCTTCTCATCTTCTTTTTCTTCTTTTTTCCTCTTCTTATTTATTTCTCCTCTTCTTCCTCTCCTCTTCTTCTCCTTTCTTCCTCTTCTTATTTACATTTTTCCTCTCATTCTTTTTCTTCTTCTTCCTTTCCTAGCTAGATATTTAAAAAAATTCTAAAAATTAAACTAGCCTAAAATGTACTAAATCAGAGAACATATATAGATAAAAAATGTCTAAAAATCAAACTTGCATATATGTATACTTTCAAACATCATTACAATTTAAAAAAAATACATACATACACAAAACACGTAAAAAATACATACATACATATATGAACATACATAAAAAAACACATATATCTAAAAATACATACATACATACATGAAAATGTAAAAACATGTATAAAAAATCTAATAATAATTAAATAAAAACAGAATTAATCTAATAAAACCCGGGGTGGCTGGCAACGGCGACGACGGGGGCGGCGAGGGCATCGGTGCACGGGGGCGGGCCGTGAGCAGGGGCTCGAGCGCGGGGCAGGGACCGGTGCGGCGCCGGCGACGACGTGGTCGAGGGCAGGGGCGGCGCGACGACGGTGTCGGAGGCAGGGACGGCGCGGCGACGGCGTCGGAGGCAGGGGCGGCAAGGGCGCCGGCGCGCGGGGGCGGTCCGCGGGCAGGCGCTCAGGCGCGGGGCAGAGGCAACGACGGCGACGGCGACGAGGAGCAGCGCAGAGTGCGGCGTCGGCGGCGGGCAGAATGAGGAACTGAATGAAATTTTTGACAAGTGTTGTATATATACCCAATGCTTTAGTCCCGGTTGGTGGCACCAACCTGGACTAATACAACCCTTTAGTTCCGGTTGGTGCCACCAACCGGGACCAATGGCCTCTGCGGTTGGTGGCACCAGCCGGGACTAAAGGGGAGGAATTGGTACCGGTTGGTGCCACGAACCGGTACCATTGCACACCTTTAGTCTCGGTTGGTGCCACCAACCGGGACCAAAGGCCCCTGTGCTGCCCGCGTCGCGGCCAAAGTTTAGTCCCACCTCGCTAGCTGAAGAGGGGTCGCACCTATTTATAAGCGCGACTCTGCCCACCCATTTGAACTCCTCACTATTGTAAGCCTTCTGGCCTAAACTTGTGTCTCTGCATGTGGGCTTGCTGGCTCGTCTGCGGGCCTGAATCCTGGCCCAATAGGATTTCTAGTCGTATTCACGCCGTGGTGGCCCAGTAGGTGGCAACTTTTTTATTTTTTCCCAGTTTTTTTGCTTTATTTATTTTGTTTTGTTTTGTTTTATTTTATTTTGTTTTGTTTATAATTACTTATTTATTTTATTTTATGATAATTATTTTTGCTATTAAAGTTTCTAACAAAAAAGTTCTTTATGAAAATTCTTTTTGATTTTAATGATTTTGAACAGAAAATACTTTGATAATTTTAGTTTCATAAACTTATTTATGTTATTAAAGTTTATTGTATTTTTTATTTTTTTCTGCTTATATATTTTATTATAGTTTATATTATTTTGTTTCAAATTACTTATTTATTTTATTTTATGATAATTCTTTTTGCTAGTATAGTTTTTCTGTGTTTAAAATGCATCATTCAAAGCCACATCATCAATTTACAACCCTTTCTGACTTCATTTGTTATTTTCCATGCATTTACTGATTATTTTAAGCTATAAGACCATGAAATTGAAAAGTATTTGAAATAAACTCTGAAAAGTTTGAAAGTTGGCATTGTATCATCATTTCACCCACATAGCATGTGGAAGAAAGTAGAGAGGGTTACGGCAAAAACTGGATGCACTTCGTGTACAAGGCGGACAATCTCTTTTGAAGTATCAGGGTTTCATACGGAAACTCATCTGTTACAAACGGATTTCATTTTTTTAACTTATTTGAACTCCATAGTTCTTCTGTGTTCAAAATGCACCATTCAAAGCCACATAATCAATTTACGACCCTTTCTGACTTCATTTGTTACTTTTCATGCATTTACTGATTATTTTGAGCTATAAGACCATGAAATTGAAAAGCATTTGAAATAAACTCTGAAAAGGTTCCAAGTTGGCATGGTATCATCATTTCACCCACATAGCATGTGGGAGAAAGTAGAGAGGTTATGGCAAAAACTGGATGCACTTCGTGTACAAAACGGACAATCTCTTTCGATGTATCATAGTCTCATACGAAAACTCGTCTGTTGCAAAGGGATTTCATTTTTTGAACTTATTTGAATTCCATAGTTTTTCTGTGTTCAAATTGCACCATTCAAAGCCACATCATCAATTTACAACCCTTTCTGACTTCATTTGTTATTTTTCATGCATTTACTGATTATTTTGAGCTATAAGACCATGAAGTTGAAAAACATTTGAAATGAACTCTGAAAAGGTTGAAAGTTGGCATGATATCATCATTTCACCCACATAGCATGTGCAAGAAAGTATAGAGGATTACGGCAAAAACTGGATGCACTTCGTGTACAAAACAAACAATCTCTTTCGAAGTATCAGGGTTTCATACGGAAACTCGTTTGTTACAAATGGATTTCACCCACATAGCATGTGCAACGTATAGCTCTCTGGAGCATCTAACTAAACCATACATTGAAATTATGTAAAACATTTAAATGCAAAAACAAATGCGATCATAATCGCGACCAAGGTAACAACTGATCCAACTGCATAATGATGCCAAGCCTCAGTATGAATGGCATATTTTCTAATCTTTCTAATCTTCAACCGCATTGCATCAATCTTGATCTTGTGATCATCGACGACATCCGCAACATGCAACTCCAATATCATCTTCTCCTCCTCAATTTTTCTTATTTTTTCCTTCAAGTAATTGTTTTCTTCTTCAACTAAATTTAACCTGTCGACAATAGGGTCGGTTGGACTTTTCGGTTCAACCACCTCCTAGATAAATAAAATCTATTTCACGTTGGTCGGCATAATTGTCATAAACAATAAATGAACCAAATAATTATCAAAAGATAATATATACCACATCCGAATCATAGACAGGACGAGGACCGACGGGGGCGTGTACCAAAACCATCGCACTATATAATAATAAGAAATAATAAAATTAAGAAAATTAGACAAGTATCTATCTGAAGTAAGATTTTTTTTCTTTCATAAAGAAGATAAGAACAAGAGGCTCACCACGGTGGTGACGGCGACAAGATCGGCATGGGCGATCGATGGCGCTGAAGACGGGGACATGACGTGACGGACCGCTAAACCTAGACAAATCTCGAGGAAAATGGAGCTCGGAGGTCGAGTTTCGAGAGGAGAACGATTAACTAGCGTGGCTCGGACATTTCATCGAACACCTCATGTGCATAGGAGGTGAGCTAGAGCATCGAAATGCCCTCCCCTTGCCGGCCAGAAAAAACAGAGCACTATGAAGTGCTCTGCTGTGGCGATGGGGTATATATAGGCAACTCATTTGTCCCGGTTCGTGATAGAAACCGGGACTAAAGCTCAGCATTCTGTCCCGGTTCAAGCCACAAACCAGGACCAATGATTGTGGGCCAGGAGCGAGGACCATTGGTCCCGGTGCGTGCCAGGAACCGGGACAAATGGGTCCATACGAACCGGGACCAATGCCCACGAGGCCCCGGCCGGCCCCCTGGGCTGACGAACCGGGACGAATGCCCCCATGGGTCCCGGTTCTTGACTGAACTGGTTCTAGTGGGCTGGCCCGGCCCGAACGAAAGCCATGTTTTCTACTAGTGGATACATAGGATCACCTTGTCTTAAACCTTTCAGGGTTTGAAATTATTAACCCATATCATCATTTACCTTGACCCCGACACTCCCACCCTGGACAAATACTTGCACCCTTTGATTCCATTCGTATGTGAACCCTTTCATCTGTTGAGCTTGTTGAAAAAAGACCATTTGAATTTATCATACGCTTTTCAAAATCAACCTTAAAGACAAGTCCATCGAGTTTCTTTTTGTGAAGCTGATGTATAGTTTTGTGTAGAACGACTACACCCTCCAAGATGTTTCGCCCAGGCATGAAAACATACAACCGATTGAGCAATCATGGAGATCCTATTAGTACCCACATTGGTGAATATTTTAAAGCTGACATGCAACAAACAATTACATCTGAATTTCTCGATCCGATGGACTCATCTTTCTTAGGAAGCAAAGGGATAATCCCAAAATTAAGGCGAAACAAAGATAAATCTTCGTTAAAAAGATCATCAAACATAGGGAGCAGGTCACCTTTGATAGTCTCCCAACACTTCTGGTAGAATTACGCAGGGAGCACATCCAGTCCCGGAGCTTTATTCCTTTCCATCTGTGAATAGCATAAAAATTTTTCTTATCCGAGAAAGGTGATGTCAAAATAGCATTTTCCTCTCGAAAAAGTTAGGGTATATCCTCAGACATATCCTCGTCCTCCATGACGGAATTGGAGTCTAGGTGCCCAAACAAACATTTATAATAATGGGTAATATACCCCTTTAGCATATCTTGACCGACAATAATTCCTTCATCTTCTTCTAGTTGATGAATTTTCTTTTTCCTACGCTTTCCATTTGCAATCAAATGGAAAAACTTAGTATTATTGTTGCCTTCACGAACAAATTTTACTTTAGCACGACGGGACCATTTTAACTCTTCTTTTCGCATAAGCTTGGCTAAAAACTCATCCGCCTCCCGCTTGGCAGCACGATCTGCCATGCAAAGTGGTGAAGATTCAGCCTTGATATCAAAAGCGTTAACAATATCCATTAGAAGTGTTTTTTCCTTTTTATATTCACAACTCGAAATCTTCGCCCCTCCCCGAAGAAACTATCTAAGATGACGTATCTTGAACGGCCAATGCTCAATATTTGTTGAACTCTCCTTTCCATAGACAATTCTCGAGCTACTAAATCATGGAAACCTTCCTTCTCAAACCAAAATGTTTCAAAAGAGAAAACCGCTTTGTTCCCCAAATGAGCAGCCTCATAGGAGCCCACAAGAATAGGTGTATGATCAGAAATACTAGGAGAACTCTAACGGTCACCAAAGCTCCCATTCAACTCTCATAAAAACACGGTTGATCTTTTCATATGTGGGAACCTCAAGATTATTAGCCCAGGTAAACTGTTGACCTGACAAAGCAATCTCTCTCAGGTCTAAGTTTTTAATAATCGCATTAAACATAAAAGGCCATCTTGCATCAAAGTTATTATTGTTTTTCTCGTTTTCACGCCTAATGATATTAAATTCCCCACCCACCAACATCGGTAGAGACTCGAACCCACATATTCTCACTAATTCCGATAGAAAATCGTTCTTAAGCTCCAGTTGCGCAGCTCCATAAACCGCCACCAGGGCCCATATGAAGCCATCACTTCTGGAGTACTTAACCGCAAAACACCTACGTCCATATTAAGAACCTCGATAATATAATTGTTCACCCCAAGCAGGATACCACCGGACCTCCCCTTGGGCGGTAGGTAGCACCAAGAAAAATCTAAAGCCCCACATAGAAAGCTCAGAACATTGCCGAAAAGGTCGGCCAACCAGTCTCCATAAGAGCAATGAAATCTAAATTTTGCTCAGAAACGTTCTCGAAAAGGTCCGAAAGAAATTGCCTTTTAGCTAAGTCACCAAGACCTCTGGTCTTTCAGAAAATTCCTCTCATTTGTCATGAAATGTCTTTTCAAACTTTAGACGTGCACTACGGCGCAGCTCAGAGAGGTCAAATTCCCTCTTGGTACACTTACGGCGAACCTCAATCTCGACAGGCTTTGCCAAAAAATCAATATGATTTTCCGGAAAACATGTCTCCTCTGGGTTCAAGTCCTCGCACAAATTTTGAATAAAAGGAATCGAAAGCCTACGAGGATCATCATCCTCAATGGTAGTATAAGCGGCTATTTCTTTAACATCACGACAACTCTACCCGGTTCTAAATCCAACAACTCATTCACTGAACAGGCAACTTCATGACCATTGCTACCCAAAGAAACCCCGAGTCTAGAAGCTTTGTGGATAATATCATCTTCGAAAAATGAGAGAACTGATTTTTTTTATTGAAATTCATACCTGAAGAAGTCTCAATGTCATGGAGCTTGGCAGCTCGCATAGCTCGATCCATCTGGAGGTCATCCGCGTTCGGTTGCGCTTGAATCGTAGCACTCGAGCGGGCAACCGAAGAAGGTCCGGGGTGTTAAACATCCTTGTACGCTACGGTATAATATAAACCGTAGCTAGATAATGTGTGCGTGTTGTAGTTGGTTAGGCTAGGTTGTTAAGATGAGATCTTGTAGATAACTTGGAGATCAATCTACACCTAGCCTAACCTAACCTCTTTGTAAATCCTGCCGCCTGTTGTTGGCTATATAACACGCACCGCGCCCCTGCCCCTGGCATGCGCTTCCAGCCTCGGTTTTTACATGGTATACAGAGCCTACTACTTCCACACATCTAGATCATGTCATCTTCCTCCTCTCCTCACGCCATGGCCATGCCCTCGCTTGCCTCCCTCGGCCACACCATCACGGAGAAGCTTACCCGTGACAACTTCCTGGTATGGAAGGTTCAGGTCCTTCCGCACGTCAGGGCCGCGGCGATGACAGGCTACCTTGATGGCACGATCAAGGAGCCTGCTGCTGTCATCGTCACCGAGAAGGAGACCAACGGCAAGAAGGAGATAGTCGAGACGCCCAATCCAGAGCATGCGATCTGGGTCACCCAAGATCAACAGGTGCTCACGTTTTTGCTTGCGTCTCTGTCTCGTGAAGTTTTGATGCAGGTGTCCAGTCACACCACGGCCGCGGGTGTCTGGCAGGCTCTGGTCGAGAGTTTCTCCGCGCAGTCCAGAGCACGTCAGATCCAACTTCGTTCGGCGATCGGCAACGCCCGCAAGGGCGATCTCTCCGCTTCTGCTTACTTCACGAAGATGAAGGGACTTGCAGACGAGCTTGCTGCTGCAGGAAAGCCCATCGAGGAGGATGATATCGTCTCGCACATCCTCGAGGGTCTTATGCATGAGCCCGACTACAACGGGTTCGTTACCTCCATCTCCACGCGTGCTGCCACCGATCGGCCGATCGGTCTCAATGAACTTTTCTCGCTACTGCTCTCTGCTGAGGCCCGGATCACCGCCCAGCAGGCCGCCTACACCGCTCACCACTCCGCCAACCTTGCTGCAAAAGGTGGGCGCGGTGGCTACGGCGGCGGATGCGGTGGTCAGGGTGGCGGGCGCGGCGGCTACGGCGGCGGCAACTACCACGACAACTCAAACAACGGCGGTGGCGGCGGCACATAGCGCCAGAACAATGGTGATCGCGGCGACCGCGGTGACCGTGAGCGGTGCCAAATCTGCAAGGAGGAGGGCCATGGTGCATGGCGCTGCAGGAAGCGGTACGACAAGGGCTTCAACAACAACGTGCGCAATCCTGCAGGCGGTGGCGGTGGTGGACGCGGCAGTGGTGGGCGCGGCGGTGGCGGCGGCGGTAATGGAAACCAGCGCTCCGCCAACTCTGCCCACTCCTACGGCGTAGATACCAACTGGTATCTTGACACTGGCGCCACAGATCATGTTACCGGCGAGTTGGAGAAGCTAGCTGTGCGTGATCGCTACACCGGCACGGACCAAATCCATACGGCAAGTGGGCAAGGTATGGACATAGCACATGTTGGTCATTCAGTACTATCTACTCCCTCTGGTTCCTTGCACCTAAACAACATCCTCCATGCTCCTAGTGCTGACCAAAGCCTCCTTTCTGCTTATAATCTTATGCGAGATAACGATGTTTTTATTGAACTTCACCCTGAATTCTTTCTTGTTAAGGATCAGGCTACCCGGAGAACAATTCTGCAAAACAAGAGTAGATGGGGTCTGTTCCCCGTGACTGGACGGCAAAGTGCCCCCTCATGTCAAGTTCTTGCTGCCATCAAGCCCTCCACGTCTCAGTGGCACAAGCGCCTAGGGCACCCTGCCCTTCCAGTAGTTACAAAAATTCTACGTGATTTCAATCTTCCTGTTTCGAATAAACAAGACCATCTTCTTGTGTGTGATGCATGTCAGATGGCCAAGAGCCATCAGCTACCTTATTCTCGTTCAACTAGTGAATCCACAGCTCCTTTAGAGCTGATTTTTTCAGATGTTTGTGGTCCTGGACCCGTCTCTGTAGGAAGACAAAAATACTATGTCAGTTTTATTGATGATTTCAGCAAGTTTAGCTGGATATATTTGCTCAAAAATAAATCTGATGTCTTTGAGAAATTTCGCCTTTTCCAAGCTCATGTTGAACGTCTCTTTGATCGCAAGATTATTGCCATGCAAACCGATTGGGGTGGGGAGTACCAACGGTTGAGCTCTTTCTTTGAACACATTGGCATCACACACCATGTTTCTTGCCCCCATGCACATCAACAGAACGGCTCCGCGGAACGAAAACATAGGCACATCGTGGAGGTTGGTCTCTCCCTACTCGCTCATGCATTCATGCCGCTTAAATTTTGGGACAAGGCTTTTCTCACTGCAGTCTATCTTATCAATCGTATTCCTAGCAGAGTTATCAAGAACCAAACGCCTCTCAAACGACTTTTTGGCACCAAGCCCAACTATTCTTTTCTCCGCATCTTTGGGTGTGCCGTTTGGCCAAACTTGTGTCCTTTCAACAAGCACAAGTTCGAGTTCAGGTCCAAACAATGTGCCTTCCTAGGGTACAGTACCCATCATAAAGGCTACAAGTGTCTTGATATCTCCTCTGGTCGTGTCTATGTGTCTCGGGATGTTATTTTTGATGAACAAATCTTTCCTTTCGCAAGCCTTCATTCTAATGCCGGCGCTCAACTCCAAAAAGAATTGCTTCTTCTACCATCTCACCTTTTGCCATCTCCCATTCTCGCGCAAGGGGGAGCTGATTTTACTGTTGATAATATGTCCTTGTCCAATGCTAATACCCCAGTTGAAAGTGTGCAGGAAACAGGGCAGTCATACCCTGAAAATTTTGGTGAAAATTCATATGATTTTATGCAGTAAACTGAGGGTGATCATGCAGCCACAGAAGATCCAGCGGCCTCGGGAACGGCCACTGCCACCACGCCAGGCGAATCCGCCGCGGGATCCGCGTCCGCAGCAACATCAGGCGAATCCTCGCCGGGATCCGTGCCAACTGGCGGGCGGTCAGGCGGGAGCCCTATCCCGCGGTCTCCTGGTGGGCCAGCCAGGCGCACTCCCGCGCCATCCCCAGCCTCGGTGGGCGTGCGGTCTCCTGGTGGGACGGCTGATGCAACCGGGCGCGCCCCACCTGGCCCCCACGAGGCGAGGCGCTCGGACCCTGGCGCGGTGCAATCTTCCTCGAGGCTCGCAGCCGCTCTGGAACTGCCAAGTGGCGGTTCGCCACAGGCTGCCGCACCGGATCCGTCTGGGTCGCTGCAATAGGCAGATTCGGGATCCTCTGCGGATGGCTCCGCGGTCTCGTCTGCACAAGATCGTCTGCAACTTCAGCATGATCGACCAGCTCCACCTCCTACTGCCCGATCACACACTCGGTCACAAAGTGGGATTGCCAAGCCCAAGGTATATAAAGACGGCTGTGTTCGTTGGGGTTCTTTTTGTGCCACAGGTGAACCCAAGAGTCTGCACGATGCTCTTGCTCATCCAAAATGGAAGCAGGCCATGGATGAAGAGTTTTCAGCCCTCATTGCCAACAGGACATGGCACTTGGTTCCTCCGGACAGAGGGCGAAATGTGATTGACTGCAAATGGGTGTACAAGGTAAAACGCAAGTCTGATGGCACGATTGACAGGTACAAGGCACGTCTTGTGGCGAAAGGCTTCAAGCAAAGGTATGGAATTGACTACGAAGATACCTTCAGCCCTGTTGTAAAAGCTGCTACTATCAGATTGATTCTCTCAGTTGCAATATCTAGAAGTTGGTGTCTGCGACAACTAGATGTGAAGAACGCGTTTTTGCATGGTGTTCTGGAAGAAGAAGTGTTTATGAGGCAGCCTCCTGGGTATGAGGATTCAGCTTTACCACGACATGTTTGCAAACTTGATAAGGCAATTTATGGTTTGAAACAAGCACCCAGAGCTTGGTATTACCGTTTGTACTCCAAACTACAGTCTCTTGGTTTTTGTGCTTCTAAGGGAGATACCTCGTTGTTCTTTTATCATCGACATGGAGTAACCATTTTCATGCTGATTTATGTCGATGATATTATTGTCACCAGCTCCTCTTCTAGAGCAGTTGATGCCCTTCTTCAGGATCTGCGCATGGACTTTGCACTCAAGGATTTGGGCAGCCTTCACTTTTTTCTTGGGATCGAGGTGAAGCAGGTGGCTCGTGGCATTGTTCTCTCTCAAGAAAAATATGTCCAAGATATCCTTGAGCGGGTGGGCATGAAAGGTTGCAAACCGTCTCCAACCCCTCTGTCTACCTCAGAGAAGTTGTCTCTTCATGATGGAGAGGCCCTTGGAGCTGAAGACTCCACTAGGTACAGAAGTGTGGTTGGAGCTTTACAGTATTTGACTTTAACCCGGCCTGATATATGTTTTTCAGTCAACAAAGTTTGCCAATTTCTTCATGCACCTACTAGTACTCATTGGACAGCAGTGAAACGCATCCTTCGGTATCTTCAGGCAACCAAGAGTCATGGTCTTACACTTGCCAAATCAGATTCTACACTGGTTAGTGCCTTTTCAGATGCAGATTGGGCAGGTTGTCCTGATGATCAGCGGTCCACTGGAGGCTTTGCAGTGTTCTTTGGTGGAAATCTGGTTTCTTGGAGTGCACGTAAACAAGCCACTGTGTCCAGGTCAAGCACAGAAGCTGAGTACAAAGCTTTAGCAAATGCAACTGCTGAAATTATTTGGGTGCAAAATATGTTGACAGAACTGGGTATTCGTCATTCGCCTGCAGCCTCACTTTGGTGTGACAATCTTGGAGCCACGTATCTTTCAGCCAATCCTATCTTTCATGCCAGGACAAAGCACATTGAGATTGATTATCACTTTGTTCGTGAAAGGGTTGCTAACAAGCTGCTAAACATTCGGTTTGTTCCTACTGGTGATCAAGTAGCGGATGGTTTTACTAAACCACTATCGCTGCGGCAGCTGGAGGTCTTTCGACGCAATCTCAACTTAGATAGTTGTGATTGAGGGGGAGTGTTAAACATCCTTGTACGCTACGGTATAATATAAACCGTAGCTAGATAATGTGTGTGTGTTGTAGTTGGTTAGGCTAGGTTGTTAAGATGAGATCTTGTAGATAACTTGGAGATCAATCTACACCTAGCCTAACCTAACCTCTTTGTAAATCCTGCCGCCTGTTGTTGGCTATATAACACGCACCGCGCCCCTGCCCCTGGCATGCGCTTCCAGCCTCGGTTTTTACACGGGGATGCCACCAAAAGCCGCCACCTCCCATCAAAAGGCAACGGAAATACCACCACCTACGGCAACCCAACAGACGACGATGGTAGCATTGAAGGAGAACCAGAATGCTCCGCAAGACCATTGGTAACACCACCAACAGCGTAACTACCAGAAGGTATCAACCCAGCCGGTCGTTGTGAGCTGTGACGTATAAGGAGCATGACCATCCTAGCCTGATCATGGTGCACACATAGCCGATACATGGCCGGCCGGCTGCACATACACATTATCAGCTAGCTTCGGCTACTGAGCAACAGCAGCAAGGGCAGGTCGCTGTGCACGCGTGGCGGAAGCAACCGCGTCCGATTGAATCTATGAGTTAGATGAAGAATGATATAAATAAATATTAGAGTGCAATGATTCTTCCAAATAATGGTAGGGAATATACAATCCTCCCATGGATTGACATGCTGGACAAATTATGATGCCAGTGCAAAAGCATCTACATCTGTGATGGGCTAATTTGGCCCCTTATACGCCCGCGGACACAGCCGGTCAATGCCTGGGTGTCTCCATTTTAAACCCCTCTATGTCTCCGCACACAAGCACACACCTTAAAATTCTTCTCAAATTATCTGAACAGTGTTCAGGCATACTATCAAACAGTTACATGCACGCACGGCGACTCGCAGAAGCACAAGAACACAGCAGCAACACGCCGACAGACACTCGTGATCCAGCCTAGATGATCCCAGCACGCATCAGATGCGGTCAGCGAGAACGCACGAACGCGGCTATTGCAGCTAGCCGGCCAGCCAGAACGCAGGAACGCGGGTGTTGCGGCCAGCCATCCAGCACGCGCCGCACGCAAGCGGCGGCAGCCACCAGTGGCGCACGCACGGCAACCGCCACCAGCCCGCACGGCCAGCATGTGGCGCAGGCACGACGGCAGCCGCCAGCCCGCACGGCCAGGCACGCAACCGCCAGCCAACTGGCCCACACGGGCGTGCCCGCAGCCCCGCACGCGGCGGTCAGCCGGTCCGCACGGCCAGCATGTGGCGCAGGCACGAGGGCAGCCGCCAGCCCTCACGGCCACGCACGCAACCACCAGCCAACCGGCCCACACGGGCGTGCACGCACGCGGCGGTCAGCCGGTCCGCACGGCTAGTGGCACACGCACGCGGCAGCAGCCACCGTAGTGTCGGCCGGCACCACAAGCAAATGGCGCACGCGGCTGCGACCATTGATGAGAGCAGCCACGACCTCGGCTCGAGTGTTAAACGATGTATATCTGTAGCGTGTGCGTGTGTTGTATTCAGTTAGGCCAAGGAGACCTAATCCCATATCTGTTAGTTAGTTAACTTGGAGATCAAGTCCATGGCCTAACAACCCTTGTAACCTCGCAGGCCTTTGTGCCCTATATCAACACGCACGCATCCCTGCATTGAGCATACGCTTTAGCCTAGGTTTTCTCCGACAACTCTGGTGGTGGCGGCTCTGGTGGTCCGCCCCGCCCGGGTGGTGACCGCGGTGATCGTGGTGACCGCGACCGCAAAGAAGTGCCAAATCTGCAAGCTTGAAGGGCATGGAGCATGGCGCTGCAAGAAGCGCTACGACCGCAACTACAACAACAATGTGCGCAATCCAGCAGGAGCTGGAGGTGGCGGTGGTAACCGATCTGCCAACGCCGCCCATGCTTATGGGGTTGATACCAACTGGTATCTTGACACTGGTGCGACGAATCACGTGATTGGCGAACTAGAGAAGCTTGCTGTCCATGATCGCTACACCGGCCAGAAACAAATCCACACTGCGAGTGCTCAAGGTATGAACATTGCACATGTTGGTCATTCAGTTTTATATACACCCCATGGGTCATTAGTTAGATCTAAACAATATTCTTCATTCACCTCAAGCTGACAAGAGTTTACTCTCCACTTATCAACTTATCAAACATAATCATGCCTTTCTTGAAGTTTACCCTGAAACGTTTTTTTGTTAAGGATCGGGCCACTCGGAGGATCATTCTTCAAAACGAGAGTAGAGATGGTCTCTTTTCAGTTTCCGGTCGGCAAGATGCTCCTCCCACTCGACAACTCCTTAGCGTGGTCAAACCGTCTACATCAAGATGGCATAGGCGCCTAGGACATCCTGCATTTCTGGTGGTTCAGAAAATTCTTCGAGATTTTAGTCTTCCTGTGTCCAATAAAACAGATCATCTTCTGGTTTGTGATGCTTGTCAGATGGCCAAGAGCCATCAACTCCCTTATCCTAAGTCCACTAGTGAGTCCAAGGCTCCTTTAGAGCTTGTTTTTCGGATGTGTGGGGTCCCGGACCCGTTTCTGTAGGCAGACAAAAATATCATGTGAGCTTTATTGATGATTTTAGCAAGTTTAGTTGGATTTAGTTGCTCAAAAATATGTCTGATGTGTTTGAGAAGTTTCATATCTTTCAGCAACATGTTGAACGCCTCTTTGATCGCAAGATTTTGGCTGTGCAAGCGGATTGGGGGCGAATACCAAAAGCTAAATTCTTTCTCTGAACGCATTGGCATTACTCATGACGTTTCATTCCCCCATGCTCACCAACAGAATGGGTCCGCGGAAAGGAAACATAGGCATATCGTAGAAGTGGATCTATCTCTTCTTGCTCATGCTTTCATGCCTTTGAAATTTTGGGATGAGGCATTCCTCGCTGCCGTTTACCTCATCAACCATGTTCCTAGTAGGGTCATCAAAAACCAAACGCCTCTCGAGCGCCCCTTTGGTACAAAACCCAATTACACCTTTCTTCGCATTTTTGGGTGTGCCGTGTGGCCCAAACTACGCCCCTTCAATAAGCACAAGCTTGAATTCTGGTCAAAACAATGTGTGTTTTTAGAGTACAGTGCCCTTCACAAAGGCTACAAGTGCCTTGATGTGGCCTCCGGTCGGGTTTATGTCTCACGTGATGTGGTTTTCGATGAACATGTCTTTCCTTTTGCCTAACTTCACCCAAACGCCGGTGCACAACTTCGCAAAGAACTCATTCTTCTACCTTCACATCTTCTGCCATCACCTGGTTTTCTTCATGGGGGAGTAGATGCTGCTGACCACATGTCAATGTCTCACAATAATGCCTTTGATGAAAGCTCTGCTGAAAGTGTACAGGAATATGGAGCAGAAAATAGCGAAGATGTGCATGATTTTATGATCACAGAAACCACAGGGGAAGCCACAGAGGATCCGATCCCTAATCACGGCGGGATTCCCTCAGGAATTCATCCTGTCAGACGCGACAGGATCTCCTGCGGGATCAGCGTCGTCGCCTGATTCGGTGGGCAGGCGCGCCGCGCCCACTGCGGGTCCCGGTGGGGCCCCAGCGCGTGGCCTCGGTCAGACATCTTCAGCGGCGGGGTCAGGCGGGCCCTCTGCACATGCTACCGGTGGGGTTGCACGCTCGGGCACAGGTGTGCCCCCGCCCGACCAGCCTCTGCGCACCATACAGGCGGTGCCAAGTGGCAGTTCCGGAGAGGCAGCCTCGCTCGCGCAAGCCGATCCGTCTCTGCCTGCACAGGAGTTCTCTGGTGGATTGTCTGTGGCTGATTCTGGATCTGCTGTTTCATCCTCTACAAATCGTCTTCAACAACAAATTGATCGGCCAACTCTGCCTCCTCCTGTGCATTCGCACACCAGATCGCAAAGTGGTATTGTTAAACCTATAGTATACAAAGATGGCTGTATTTGTTGGGGTTCTTTTTGTGCAACAGGTGAACCTCAAAGCTTTGGAGAGGCGCTAGGTGAATCCCGTTGGAAACAAGCCATGGATGAGGAATGTGCAGCCCTAATAAAGAACCGAACATGGCGTTTGGTTCCACCAACCAAGGGCAGGAATATAATTGACTGCAAGTGGGTTTACAAGCTAAAGAGAAAGTCTGATGTCACTGTTGACAGGTACAAGGCATGTCTGGTTGCTAGATTTAAACAAAGGTACGGGATTGACTATCAGGACACGTTTAGTCTTGTAGTAAAGGCTGCTACTATTAGATTAATTCTTTCAGTTGCAGTATCTAGAAACTGGTGCGTAAGATAGCTAGATGTAAAGAACGCGTTTTTGCATGGTGTTCTGGAAGAGGAAGTGTTCATGAGGCAACCTCCTGGGTATGAGCATCCACGTTTTCCACGTCATGTCTGCAAACTTGATAAAGCAATTTATGGACTGAAAGAAGCACGTAGAGCTTGGTACTCTCGATTGTCCTCAAAGTTACAATCTCCTGGTTTTGCTCCGTCCAAGGGAGATTCTTCGTTGTTTTATTATCATCGGCATGGGATAACTATTTTCATGCTTATTTATGTTGATGATATAGTTGTGACAAGCTCATCATCTAAAGCAGTTGAAGCCCTTCTCATGGATTTGAACAAGAAGTTCGCACTCAAGGACCTTGGTAGTCTTCATTTCTTCCTTGGAATTGAGGTAAAATATGCAAAGAATGGAATTGTTCTGTCACAGGAAAAATATATGCAAGAAATACTTCAAAGGATGGGCATGAAGGGATGTAAGCCATCATCTACACCTTTGTCCACCTCTGAAAAATTGTCTCTTTATGATGCAGACATTCTTGGGAAAGAAGAATCTACCAGGTACATAAGTATTGTAGGAGCATTACAATATCTGACATTGACTAGACCAGATATCTCATACTCAATAAATAAAGTATGTCAGTTTTTACATGCTCCTACTAGTGTGCATTGGACAGCAGTAAAGAGAATACTTAGGTATCTTCAAGGAACAAAGAGTCATGGACTCAAACTGGGGAAGTCAGATTCAATGCTTGTAAGTGCTTTCTCAGATGCAGATTGGGCAGGTTGTCCTGATGATAGGAGATCAACTGGAGGTTTTGAAGTGTTCCTTGGAAGTAACATAATCTCCTGGAGTACTCGTAAACAGCCAACTATATCCAGATCAAGTACAGAAGCTGAGTATAATGCTCTAGCAAATGCTACTGCTGAAGTCATCTGGGTTCAGAACTTGTTGACAGAGTTGGGTGTTCGGCATCCAAAGGCATCATCACTTTGGTGTGATAATCTTGGTGCTACATACTTGTCTACTAATCCTATTTTTCATGCCAGGACCAAGCATATAGAGATAGACTACCACTTTGTTCGAGAAAGGGTGGCTGACAAATTGTTGAATATCAAGTTTATACCTACTGGTGATCAAGTTGCACATGGATTTACTAAACCGCTTTCTTTGAGGCAGCTGCAAGCTTTTAGGCACAATCTCAACTTGGATGGTTGTGATTGAGGGGGAGTGTTAAACAATGTATATCTGTAGCGTGTGCGTGTTGTATTCAATTAGGCCAAGGAGACATGATCCCGATCTGTTAGTTAGTTAACTTGGAGATCAAGTCCATGGCCTGACAACCCTAGTAATCTCGCAGGCCTTTATGCCCTATATCAACACGCACGCGTCCCTGCATCAAGCATGCGCTTTAGCCTAGGTTTTCTACATCGAGCTCCGCGAGTGCCACGTGCGGTGTCCAGCATGGGCGGTGTCCAGCGCGAGCAAGCTCCTCTCCGACGCGTGCGCTAGAGCAGCATCGCATGTGCGGCCACTCGATAGCACACGCGGTGGCCAGCCCACGCCGTTGCAAACTGCTCCCTTCGTCCATGTTGTCTCCATCTTCGCCTGTAGCGACTCGACCCAAATGGAGCAAGTCTATGTGCTTAAGTGTCATCCCTGGGTCCGTATGCTGACACACACAGTACTTGAGGATTTATAACATAGTGCAATCACGGGTAAAAAGTAACGAAAATACTATTAGCTCAATCCATATAGAGGAATTAACGACAAAGTTGTGGAGTCCCAACGACACCAACGTCAAAGTAGAGTGTAGACATTGTAACCCTAACGTATCTCTTACTCGTCGTAAGATTCCTGTAACATGAGACGTTGCGGCCATGTAGGTCAGTACATTGAATGTACTGGCAAATTCACACCACAGAATAATGATGAACAATGGCTATCACTACATGCATATTTGGCTGGTGGAGGCTCTAAGTTTGATTTTTGCATAAAGCTAATTTTCCCTACAACAAAGGAATAAATTTTATTTAAACTACTCCCAAGTTGCTCCAATATTTGAGAAGGTTCCCCCAACTCAAATCCCAATTAAGAATCATCATTAAACCCAATTCAATTAAATTAAGAGTGATAAGATCAACAATAATATTCACTTCCACATACTCAAAATTGTCCATAACAGGGGACACGACTAACCATGATTAGTTTATACACTCTGCGGAGGTTTGCGCACTTTTCCCCACAAGACTCGATCGCCTCCCTTGAAGTCCTCGCACTGCCTGGTGTTTGTGAACGGGATTACTGAGACATAGTCTTTCTGAAGCATTTACTCTCTACTCCGGGCAAACCGGTAGACATACAATCCCCCTACATCTGCTAGTCCACCTCTTCAAGAGCTCACACAACTTACTCAACTATTCCAGTCATAATGGCTTGTGGCTGCACACGGAAGTTTCTAGTTATGAAATATCATATGATCCCTTTAAGCCTGAGTGGCATTCTATAGGATGATCACACGGGTACCCCGGGATCTCCTAGGACAACACTGGATTCGCCAGGTGCCCGGGCAAGCCACTGGTATATCCCCAGGGTGCCCCAACCATTCCACCCAGATGTGTGTTAAAGTAGCCACCTTAAGTTTTCCTTAATTATTATCTCCCACAACTTGCAAGATTCTCACATACCAATCCACGTCTACGAGCATGGCTAAGCAATAAGAGCATCACGTAAATTCCAGGGGTGAATCAAAGGTAATATGTTCCTACCTCATCACTACATGGCGATGCCCCAATTCCCAATCCAACTCATGCAATCTTTGAGGGTGAAACTAATGCATGGTAAAAACTGGGTATTGAAAAATATGATCAAAGTGTGAACTTGCCTTGTACTATTGATGAAGATTCTTCGCACTCATAATTCCTGATAGTTCTACTCGTCACACTCCGTTCAATCTATCGTGAGCAGGCAATTACATACATAAGCACTCAAGCAAAAGATGCAAAGGGAAACTAAGGAAAGATCCAAACAAAACTCGAAAACAAACAAATAACGAACCGAGGATTTGATCATAATAGTAGGTACATGTGATTAGCTACGATTTGCAAAAACAACCAACTCAAACGGAGTTACGAAACTCAAGAAACAGACAAAACAAGATCGAATACTAATCTGAACTAAACTCAAATTTTAAATTGTCAAAAACATATTCAAGTTGATTTACTGAACAGAGGGGATCGTTACAAAGATTTAGGCGTTGGTTTCATCGAAAAAGGAAGTACGGATAAAAAGATATGATCAAAAGAAATTTGAGTATGAATCTTAACAAATTTCGAAATTTGAACGTTGCACAAAATTTATTTGATAGATTCACTAGATAGGTGGAATCAAGATGAAAAATATTGGCGTTGGTTTCGTCTAATTTGGATGAACGAGTAAAAAGTTATGGCTATTTGAAAAATCAGGGCCAAGCTGTTTTACGGGAGAAAAATATTTACATAATAAATTACGGGAGTATATAAAAAATATAAAGAAAGATACCTTTATAAGGTAGAGAAAAGATGACTCCAAACGAGGAGACGACTTCCAGAATTCCCGCCGAAGAGGAGAAATATATTTTTCTTTAGAGAACCTAGTTAAACCAAAATATTGATTTAATCCGAGTCAGATGATTTTTGAAAGCTCTATGGGTCTATATTTATAAGTAGAAAATAGGTTTAGGGGTCAAAGTCTAGATAGGGTGGGGCTAAAACGAAGGTAATTGCATGGGCTAAAAAGCACCAGGGCCGGCCGTGTGCACGCTGCAGTTTTTTTCGGCCAAAGAAAAGAGAAAAAGAAAAGAAAAACTGAGAAGGAAATTGCTGGCTGGGCTTGGCCCATGTAGGAAAGAAAAAAAATGGGGCGCCACAGCCACTATGCTGCGCATTTGGGCCACAAATAGTTACGGCGTAAGTTCACATTTTTTATTAAAAATAGAAAAAGGAAATTAAATAACAAAAATAAAATAAAACTTTATATAGGCATATTAGATTTTCAGAAAACGATTTCCTAAATGATGAACATATTTTCAGCGGCAAATAAATTCCGCAAAAGTTTAAATAAAGTAATTAGTGCTACTGGTTCATTTAGAAACCAAATAAAAATATTTTAAAATACCAAATCATTTCAAACTCATTTCTCTCCATTTTTCTACTATAGGGAATCATTTTACCCCATTTTCTATATAGTTACTTTTAGGAGAAAAACAATTTCATATAAAACCCAGATAAAGCAAAATTCAATTAAATCCATATGGCTATTCCAATTGGATATTTCTTTCAAACCATTTTCAATTGGTTCCAATATTCATTTCCCATATTTACATTCAATAATTTATGGAGTCATATTACCTGCTCCCTTTATTTATTTTGAAATATATATTGGAAAAGATTTTGAAACCCATATGGAGTATTTTCAAAAAGTAGCTCAAATGCCATTTTGAATATGGCCTCCTACTTCCCACTCTATTTCAATTTTGAAGAAGTCATGTTATCTTCCCTCATGAAAATCCTCGAGTGACTTGAAGTTCCTGGTTTGCAAATATTTCAAATGGAATTCAAATAATTTTCAAATCCCGTTTCATTTTTTTGATGGAAGAAGTCATATTATCTTCACTCTAGGGTTTGTTTTGAATATTTAAATTTTGAATTCCATGGAACCAAAAGCAAGAAATGAAAGTTTGGGAAAGTCCTTTTATCCCCTCTCATTCAACTTTCAAAAAGTTTCAAATTTCACACAAGCAAATCACACAAGCAATCATAGCGCAATCAAACAAACAATTAAAACTATTTATTTAATATAACATTCCAAAATTTAGAATTTTGGGATGTTACATCGCCAATGTGGTCGTCACCATGAGGCACTGCCTCCTCTACCCACGTCGTTGCCTCCTTCATGCGATGTCGAGGCGAAAGAGGTAGGAGATTCAGTGGCTGCAAGTGGGGACTCTATGATGTGGAGTGGGGTTCCTGGGCGTGACCGGGCAGCCTCATATTGCCCCAGATTTGAGATGGGTTTGAGATACGTCGTTCATTCCGGACGGTTAGGGACAAAGTGAGGAGTCCGGTAAAGTCATCTTTTCTTTAACAAGCACTGATCAGGCGGACGTTTGGTACGTTTGATGAGGGAATAGGGGGTCCGACTATAAATGCTCAAAGAATCACGAAGTTATGCAAGCCGTGCTAGTATTAGAGCCACGCGCCAAAGAAAAAACATGCTTTTCCGGATGGAACAAACCCTATAGCCAGCGTCGTTGGTACTTTCAAGTTGTTGCCACACAAGAGCACGTATGATACATAGGCCGCGCCACGGTGTTTTGAATCTCGGGGGATTGTCTGGTCTCGCAAATGCTCGGAATCTATTTTCATACTTTACGGAGAAACTTTGCTTCCAGATGTGTCTCATTCCAATCATCACTACAAGAAATATGTCAACTAGTGACCTTCTGTCAGTGACCCTGGAAGAGTTGGTCATAGATCTATGACAATTT
The DNA here is from genome assembly GCF_002162155.2 of Triticum dicoccoides. Classification (NCBI taxonomy): domain Eukaryota; kingdom Viridiplantae; phylum Streptophyta; class Magnoliopsida; order Poales; family Poaceae; genus Triticum; species Triticum dicoccoides. The sequence goes on along the minus strand of NC_041385.1, from coordinate 792,789,436 downwards.
CAGACCAATTGGTCAAAAGCTGTTCGGGGGGGCTCCAAACCCTAAACTATAACGACCATCTTGGTCAAAAAGGTCATAATTTCCTTACATGAAATGGTCATAAAGCAGATAGCACTAGTCCGCTGCCTTATTTCTAGCTGATCACGACCAATATAGATGGTCATAACCTTGGTGGGTTGCTATGACTAGGCGCCACCTAATCAGTTTTGCCTATGTGTCATGTCCATGTGTCAATCTTTGCCCCAGGTTGTGAAGCAATCTATATTTCTGTCATTCCCAAAATTCCCAAAAAATCTCATAAATTCTTTGGGTCATAGCTTCGTCAAATATGTAAAAAACCTTCCTTGCCTAGTTCAAAAATAATTCAACAATATTCATTTTCCTATTCTGTTCAGAATAACACTTTGTGAAGGAAGTGCTATTTATATATTCTCGATTGCCCTCAAAATGTTTGGGCACTATTTCCTATCCAAATCATTGCCTCATGAAAAAATTAAGCTCCATTTGCCCAGTAAATCTTCCTCGACAAATTTCCAAAGTTTTTCTCCACCTAGAACCTTTGTGAAAGAAGTACTAGCTATGCATATCCTAATGAGTTGAATTTTTGCAACATATTCTATATGCCTATGTAACTTACCTACACCGAATTTAAGCTCGGTTCATTTAGCCAATTTCTCTCACTAATTTTCCGAAGTTTCTGTCCACAGAAGAGCATTGTGAAGGAAGTGCTATTTATATATTCTTGGTTGCTCTCAAAATTTGTGGGCACTCTTTCCTATCCAAATTATTGCCTCATGATAAAATTCAGCTCCATTTTCCTAGTAAATCTTCCTCGGCAAATTTCCAAAGTTTGTGTCCACCTAGAACCTTTGTGAAAGAAGTACTAGCTATGCATTTCCTAATGAGTTGAATTTTTTCCACATATTCTATATGCCTATGTAACTTACCTACACCAAATTTTAGCTCATTTCATTTAGCCAATTTCTCTCACTAATTTTCCGAAGTTTCTGTCCAGAGAAGAGCATTGTGAAGGAAGTATCACTTTGGCATGTCCAAATGGTATCCATTTTCTACAGTGCTTTCCTATGCCCAAAAACCATCCTCCACCAAATGCCAGCTCAATCCATTCATTATTTCGAGTCCAGCTTCAACATTGTATTTATGTCCGGTGTGGTACTTTGCTAAGCAAGTACCACGTAGGCTCATCCTTTTGAGCTGAAAATTTGGGAAGACGGTCTTCTTAGTAACTGATCATCCTCAGCCAAAACTCATGCCCATTAGCCATGTGCATTTCCTGTACCGCTAATCAAACACTTGGCTGCTAATTCATGTTTGAGCATAGATCGGTCTCCTGGTGAGAATCTTATGTCGTAATTTTCTTCCTAGCACCTACCTAGGGAGTGCCCAACCCACTAGACATGACTAGGCCTCCCAGAACACATGGCAACGCTACGGTTGCGGTGACCACGCGGCGGGCATGCGAGTTTACGCGCTCTAGAGTTGGAGCCCTCCGCCAGCATCCAAACCTCGACGTCTCGCCACCAAACCATATATTTATGATTAAATAGGTACTTATGTAAATGGAGATGATTTTTGAAAACAATAAAGAGCAAACTATGAGGTAGATGTAGTTCAAATTTGACCCGCTTCCTACTGAATCGGCGGAAATTTGTCTTCTTCACGAGAGGTGGATCGAAACTTTTGACACCCAACCATTTTGTCAATTGTGAATTAAATATGTCCTAGTATTTTCGAAAATTGATTTGGTCCAATTTTGCAACAAATATATGGTAGGTCCTTCACAAAAAAATCATTTTGGGCACTCGGAAAATGGAAAATGAATTTTTCGTCCAAAAAAAAGTGAAAACTTCCTTAAGCAACATTGTCTGTCATTCCAAGATGCACCCTTAAGCACAATATAAGATCATTTGAACAAATTGTGTCATGAATGTGGCCATAAGATTGAGCATTTGGGTTGAAAGCCATGCATCTTCACACTTGATAGCTCGTTTCTGAGAACACTTTTTTTTAAAAAAAATCTGTATTACAAGTTTATAATTTTTTCTAGTAACTTGGCCACATATAATTACTCAACGCGAAGGTTTTCCAATTTTTTGATTTTTTTGAATTTTTTATGCCCGTTTCAAAATGCGTCAAAACGGCGGGAATAACCGTTCCTAGCTAGTGGTTGAATCTTGGAATTTTTTGGTGTTTCTCTGATTAAATAGATACTTATGTACCTACAAATGATTTTTGGAAAAAATAAAGAGCAAACTACGAGGCAGCTACAATTCAATTTGACCCGCTTCCTACTAAATCGATAGAAGTTTGTCTTTTTTCACCAGAGGTGGATCATATCTTTTGACACCCAAACATTTGGTCATTTGTGCATTAAATATGTCCTAATATTTTAGAAAATTTATTTGGTCCAATTTTGCAACAAATATATGGTAGGTCCTTCACAAAAAAAACTCATTCTGGGCTCTCGAAAAATGGAAAATGATTTTTTCGTTCAAAGAAAATGAAACTTACTTAGGCAACATTGTTTGCCACTCCAATATGCACCCTTGTGCACGATATGAGATCATTTTAATAAACTATGTCATGAATGTGGTCATAAGATTGATCATTTGGCTTGAATGCCATTGATCTCCGCACATGATAGCTTGTTTCTGAGAACACTTTTTTAAAAAATTATCATATTACAAGTTTATTATTTTTCCTGGTAACTTGGCCACATATAATGACACAATGCGAAGGTTTTGCAATTTTTTGATTTTCTTTAAAAAAAATATGCTGGTTTCAAAATACGGTCAAAACGACGGGAATGACCGTTCCTAGCTAGTGGTTGAATCTTGGAATTTTTTTGTGTTTCTCTGATTAAATAGATACTTATGTACCTAGAAATGATTTTTGGAAAAAATAAGTAGAAAACTATGAGGCAGCTGTAGTTCAAATTTGACCTGCTTCCTGCTGAAACGGCGAAATTTTGTCTTTTTCGCCAGAGGTGTATAAAAACTTTTGATAACCAACCATTTTGTCAATTCTAAATTAAATATGGTCTAATATATTATAAAAATGATCTGGTCCCATTTTGCAACAAATATATGGTAGGTCATTTACAAAAAAACTCAATTTAGGCACTCGAAAAGTTGAAAATTAATTTTTTGACCAATTTAGATGGTCATAACATCGTAATGTATTTTGATTGGTTCGTGGACATCTCACACGGATCATGCATTGAACACTGTCGGATGTTCGTGGATCCAACGGCAGTCCTCAGCCCTTCCACACCATCCCCGAAACCCTAGCTCTGCCCTGTGGTCATTTTGCATC
>NC_041385.1:792776953-792785912 GCF_002162155.2 Triticum dicoccoides | reverse complement strand
CAGATCACCTCCGTCGTCGCCTCCCCATCAGCTCCACCGGCGAGCCCTTCCTCACCGCATCGCCACCCCCGCGCCCATCCATGGCCACCCCCGCGCCCTTCCATTAGCATCCATGGGCTCCCCCGCGCCCTTCCTCACTGCATCGCCACCCCAACCCCCTCCCTTCCTCTCCCTAATGCTCCCCTTGCTCCGGTCCTTCATCCTCTCCGGCCAGATCAATCGGACGCGGCCCCTACCCTAGGCAGGGAGGGCGGATCGCCGCGGCACGGGTGCACGGGAAGGGGCGGCGGCGGAAGCGCATCCCCAAGATTGAGCCCGTCAAGCACCGGGTCGAAGTCTCTCCTTCGTGGATCTTGATGTGCGGGTGCGCGGAGGCGCTCGTGAGGGTGGTGGTGGCCTTCTTCGACGCCTTCCTCGTCGACTGCTTCCTCTTCTGGTTCCGCCGCCGCCGCCGCCGCCCCGGCCCCGACATCCCTAAAGGAAATATGCCCTAGAGGCAATAATAAAGTTATTATTTATTTCCTTATTTCATGATAAATGTTTATTATTCATGCTAGAATTGTATTAACCGGAAACATAATACATGTGTGAATACATAGACAAACATAGTGTCACTAGTATGCCTCTACTTGACTAGCTCGTTAATCAAAGATGGTTAAGTTTCCTAACCATAGACATGAGTTGTCATTTGATTAACGGAATCACATCATTAGGAGAATGATGTGATTGACTTGACCCATTCCGTTAGCTTAGCACTTGATCGTTTAGTATGTTGCTATTGCTTTCTTCATGACTTATACATGTTCCTATGACTATGAGATTATGCAACTCCCATTTACCGGAGGGACACTTTGTGTGCTACCAAATGTCACAACATAACTGGGTGATTATAAAGGAGCTCTACAGGTGTCTCCGAAGGTACATGTTGAGTTGGCGTATTTCGAGATTAGGTTTTGTCACTCCGATTGTTGGAGAGGTATCTCTGGGCCCTCTCGGTAATGCACATCACTATAAGACTTGTAAGCAATGTAGCTAATGAGATAATAACAGAATGATGCATTACGTAACGAGTAAAGAGACTTGCCGGTAACGAGATTGAACTAGGTATTGAGATACCAACGATCGAATCTCGGGCAAGTAACATACCGATGATAAAGGGAACAACGTATGTTGTTATGCGGTTTGACCGATAAAGATCTTCGTAGAATATGTAGGAGCCAATATGAGCATCCAGGTTCCGCTATTGGTTATTGACCGGAAACGTGTCTCGGTCAAGTCTACATAGTTCTCGAACCCGTAGGGTCCGCACGCTTAAGGTTTCGATGACAATTATATTATGAGTTTATGTGTTTTGATGTACCGAAGGAGTTCGGAGTCCCGGATGAGATCGGGGACATGACGAGGAGTCTCGAAATGGTCGAGGTGTAAAGATCGATATATTGGACGACTATATTCGGTTTTCGGAAAGGTTCCGAGTGATTCGGGTATTTTTCAGAGTACCGGAGAGTTACGGGAATTCACCGGGGAGTATATGGGCCTTATTGGGCCATACGGGAATAGAGGAGAGAGGCCAAAAGGAAGGAGGCGCGCAGCCCCCCTCTGGTCCGAATTGGACAAGGGGTGCAACCCCCTTTTCCTTCTTCCTCCCCCCCTCTTTCCTTCTCTCCTACTCCAACAAGGGAAGGAGGAGTCCTACTCCCTGTGGGAGTAGGACTCCCCCCTTGGCGCGCCCTCCTCCTAGGCCGGCCGCCTCCCCCCTTGCTCCTTTATATACGGGGGCAGGGGGGCACCCCATAGACACAACAATTGATCCTTGAATCTCTTAGCCGTGTGCGGTGCCCCCCTCCACCAAACTCCTCCTCGATAATATTGTAGCGGTGCTTAGGCGAAGCCCTGCGATGGTAGAACATCAAGATCGTCACCATGCCGTCGCGCTGACGGAACTCTCCCTCGACAATCGGCTGGATCGAAGTTCGAGGGACGTCATCGAGCTGAACGTGTGCTAGAACTCGGAGGTGCCGTAGTTTCGGTGCTTGATCGGTCGGGCCGTGAAGACGTATGACTACATCAACCGCGTTGTTCTAACGCTTCCACTTTCGGTCTACGAGGGTACGTGGACACACTCTCCCCGCTCGTTGCTATGCATCACCATGATCTTGCGTGTGCGTAGGAATTTTTTTGAAATTACTACGTTCCCCAACAAGCCCCGCCTCCGCCCACCGGGTAAACCAACCCTACCTCTCCCTCTCCCACTCCCTCGCGTCCGGCTCCTCGGTTCGTTCGTGCTTCAAGCCCAGGAGGTGATGTTTTTATTTTTTGGTGTGTTCGTGTCTATGCAGGATCCGTTCGTGCCCAAGGACTAGGCAGGGGAGGCGCTCGTGAGGGCGGCGGTGGCCTTCTTCGACGTCGTCCTCGTCGACTGTGCTGTGGCTGACCTCTCTGCCGCTGGTTGGACGTCCGTGTGGTACTATTTCAAGTTTCATTGATCCTTGTAGTGGTTAAAGTAGCATTTCTTTCAAAAGAAATAAGTTGCTCTAGTGCTGAAACTTTGCGCATAAACATGCCAGTTGATGAAGCTAAGTGACAAGGACATAGTCGAGATGGTGTTCTTCCCAGTCATAAATGAAGCATGCCGTGTCCTTGATGAGGGCATTGCGGTCAAAGCGTCGGATCTTGACATTGCCTCAATCTTTGGCATGGGTTTCCCACCTTACAGGTGTGTTTTTAAGATGCCTGGTCAAATTTGCCTCTTGTTATGAACCTTACAGGTCCTGCTGTAGAGATTTACTAGCAACTACTTACTCGCCTGTCAATTGGTGCAACCAGGGGATGGGTCATGTTATGGGGAGATTCCATTGGCGCCAAATACATCCATGGCAAGTTGCAGGGAGTAAATTGCACAGAAGTACCACAATTGGGGTATTGGAAGCAGATTGGTACCAAGATTGGTAATTTTTACGTGTCAGTATCAACTTTGGAGCGAGAGATTGCAAAAAAAGGCTAAAACTGCTGTTTATACGTATTGACGGGGAAACTGACCGGTTGGGCCCGCCTGTCGGGTGCTGACGTGGCATCTTTTTTTACAGAAAACCACCTTGCTTTGTACGTAATCCCATAAATGCCCAATTATTTCGGGAAAAAAGCACCTATAAGAGCGAAAAGTCCATTCTGCACCCGAGCTCATATGCTCCCGCATGAACAATAAAATCGAAAAAAAATCGAAAAAAATTCAAAAAATTCCAAATTTTTTTGGGACAAACATTGACAAAAGTTCTAAGTGCCTGCAAAAATTCGTCATGAAATCACATTCCTAGAAGGCGTGGCAAAAAAAAACAAATTCAGTGCTTCAAAATGCGTTTGAAAGTAGCTTTTTCAAAGTACTTTTTTTGTTTTTTTTTGCCACGCCTTCTAGGAATGTGATTTCATGACGAATTTTTGCAGGCACTTAGAACTTTTGTCAATGTTTCACTCAAAAAAAATTGAAATTTTTTGAATTGTTTTTGATTTTCTTTTTTGATTTTACTGTTCATGCGGGAGCATATGAGCTCGGGTGCAGATTAGCCGCGTCCCTATAACAGGCTTTTCTTTCGTTCATAATTTCCACCACCGAATTGGACTCGTTTGAAAATTTGCGTCGGTTTGAACGAACAAATAAAACAAACGAAAATTAAATCCCGCGCAGGATTCAAACAGCCGACCTGCTGTTCCGCAGCGACGCGGGCTAGCTACCCCGCCAGAGCATCGCTCGCGACATAAAGCAGGCGAAGCTCTTTTTATAGCTAGCTCAGGAACGCTGGGCCGGCCCACCCAGGCCTGCAATTTTTTTTTCATTTCACACTTACCTGGCGCGCGTGTTGCGGCTCATTCATGGGAGCTCCTAGTCGGCGCTGTTAGCGCCGATTAGAGAAACTGGCGCTCGCAGGGGCGCGTAATGGGCCGGCCCATTTGTTTTTCCCTTTCTGCCAGAAACTGCGAAAATTATACACGGGTAACAAGACTTGAACACTAGACCTCACAAACCAATTCCGGGTGCGCCAACCACTACGCCATGGTAAGACATATGCTTACCATCTTCGTCGGCTTCCTTTTATTCTTTCTGCAGCTCGCGAACCTCAGACCCTTCCGCAAACTGTTTTTTAATCTTTTTTTTCTCTTTTTTATGTAACGGTTTTGTTCGCCTTCTTTCTTTCCTTTTTTGCTAAATACGTGCACCATTTGAAAAAAAAATCAAAGATTTTTTTTCAAAATGCACGAGTTTTTTGAAAATTTGAAAAAAAATCATTGGTTTTTTTAAAGTTCATCAAATTTGAAGAAAGTTCATCGCATCTAAAAAAATGTTCACGAAATTTGAGAAAAGTTCATTAAAACTGGAAAAACTTCATCGAACCTGAGAAAAAGTTCATCGAATCTGAAAAAAATCATTAATTTTGAAAGAAAACATCGGATTTGAAAAAATAGTTCAACAGATTTCAAAAAAAGTTCATCAAATTTGGAGAAGTTCATCAGATATGAAAAAAAGTTCATCAGATTTCAAAAAAAGTTTGTCAAACTGATTACATAATTTCTTAATTTATAGTGAACATTTTTAATGATGATGAACTTTTCTTTAGAAACGGTGAACATTTTTCTTATAATATGAACGTTGAACATATTTTGAATGCAAATTGAATACTTTTGTAATATATGTTGAAATATTTTCTTAAGATATCAAGAAAAGTTTACTTAATGCGTGGTGATTTTTTTTTGTAATTTATGGTGAGCATTTTCTTAATACACGATGAGTTTCAAGAGCATTATGGTGAACATTTTTTTAATACATGGTGAATTATTTTTATTTCAAGAAATGTTCAGCATGTGTTAGAAAATTATTATGTAAATTATTCTTGCAATTCAAGAGACAGGTCGATTTTTTTTAATAAAAGTTGAACAGTTTTAATGCATTTCTAAATTTTATTATGATTACACATTTATTTTTAATACATTTTGTCAACTTTTTAAGTAACAGTGCATTTAAAAAAAATACAATCAATATGCGAGTAACTCAAATAAAAATCTGTGTGTCGGGCATATTTTTTTTAAAGTTGTGTATTTGAATAATATAATTAGGATACATAGTAATTGTGCATGGTTGTGGTCCTCAGCGCAGACACATTAAATTTGGTCCATGCCTGTGTTCTAGTCTGGTGCTTGACACTTAATAATACCAATATATGTATTAATATTCATGATTAAAAAAACAGTAAACCAGTGTGCAGCCTCGCTGAGCCAACCACCGGCCCAACGTGTTCCGGCTAGTATAAAAACGGTCTAGCCTGCAGAACGTCGCGAGTGCTGCCGTGGCCGGGTGGCTAGCGCACTGCGTTGCCGAGCCACGGGTCGGTTGTTCGAATCCTTCACGGGAATCAATTTTGTTTTGTTTTATTATTCGTTCAAACCGACGCAAATATTCAAATGAGTCCAAATCGGTGGTGAATATTACAAACGAAAAAAAGGCTCTCATAGGAGCATTTTTCCCCGAAATAATTGGGCATTTATGTGATTACGTACAAACAAAAGGGGGTTTTCTACAAAAACATGCCACGTCGGCACCCGATAGGCGGGCCCAACCGGTCAGTTTCCCCGTCAATACATATAAACAACAGTTTTAGCCTTTTTTGCAACGTCACGCCCCAAAGTTGGTATTGACACGTAAAAATTACCAATCTTGGTACCAATCTGCTTTCAATGCCCCAATTGTGGTACTTCTGTGCAATTTACTCAGTTGCAGGAGTGGGCGAAGAGGTACGGAAGCTTCTTCGAGCATTGCTCCTACCTCGCCGAAAGAGCAGCAAAGGGGATTCCTCTGGTGAGCATGAGTGGCATTCCTCTGGTGAACACAGTCGACGCCGTCCTCGTCGACTGTGTTGTGGCTGACTTCTCTGCCGCTAGTTAGAGTAGCATCTTCGATTAACTAAACTGATGATTAATGCTGTTAAGTTGGGACTTGCAAGCAGTAGTTCCCTCTTCTTATCTCTTCTCTCTTGCAGTAGTTGTTATAGTAGTAGTTGCTTGCAGTAGTTTAATGTATGATTTGTCTTTGGTGGAGTATTTCTTGAACTGTGTTGTATTTCCTGTGACTAAATAGGGAATCCAGTTACAACAAAGCATGCCAGTACTTGTCTTTGGTGGAGTAGTTTGACAGTGAGGATCAGTGATGTTCCCAATTAATTTGGTGTAGTTTTGATAGTTAGAGTAGCATCTTGGAGTAGGGTAGTCCACATTTGTCTACATTAGACCAAATTATTCCGATTAGTCCACATTTCATATTATTCTTGGAGCACTGTACTGTAGCAGCAGTACTATACTGTAGCAACAACATGAGTAAACTGAATACTCATTCATATGCTTGGTTCCTTCTTATTCTTCCTCAGATTGTGAAAATGCATTCATTCCTTCTTACGCACTGCATTGTGCTGTAGTATAGGTCATCTTCGAATTAATACTCCAAAATTTGTCAGTATTGGAGGATTGATTGTTTCCAAATCAATACTCCACTACTAGGAAAAGGGCTATAGATGATATGAACATTAATGACGCACTATACATGTGGTGCGGCACTACTATATACTAATGGCGCACCATGTGTTGGTGCGCCACTACTAAAAAAATATTTTTTTAATTTTTTTCAAAACTAGTAATGGCGCATCAAGGGATAGTGCGCCATTACTAGTTAAACTAGTAATGGCGCACCACACCCTCGGTGCGTCACCGCTAATTTTTTTTCAATTTTTTTTATTTTTTTTCAAAACTAGTAATGGCGCACCGTGTGTGTGGTGCGTCATTACTAGTTTAACTAGTAATGGCGCACCACACCCACGTGCGCCATTACTAGTTTTGACAAAAAATCCACCGAATGCCCCCCCAACCGCCTTTTCAGTTTTAAAAAAAATAAAAGAAATTGATGGAAATGTCAAAAAAATAAAAGAAAATAAGTTCCCTTGTGATATGTGGTCTAGTTGTTGGGAAAAATTTACAAATATGAATTTCAACTTTATTTGCAAAATATCTCTGGAATTTGTAAAATGGGCATAACTTTTGCATACGAACTCGGACTAAAAAGTTTTTTATATGAAAAATCATCTATTCGAAAAGTTACATCCGAGTTTAAACATTTTCAAAATCCTCAAAAACCTAACAAAAAAAAGTTACGGGGCTTTTAAGATCTAGAGGCAAAAAAATTCAAAAAATTTCAAACTTACTAGTGGCGCACCGTTTGCTAGGTGCGCCACTAGTTATAGAAAAAAACAATTAGTTTCGATTTTGTTTTTGATTTTTTTTTCAAAAAATGATACGTAATATCACAGGGAAGTTTGAAATATTTTTCAAAATTTCATCATACTCATGAATATGAACAAAGTCCTAGACATCAACAAAGTTTAATAGGATTGATATGATAGATATGTCAACAAGTGCCTGTTAAGTGAGGTGGTGCTGGGGTTGGATAGAACCGCGAAGTTAAGCGTGCTCGGGCTGGAGTAGTGTGAGGATGGGTGACCTTCCAGGAAGTTTGACTACTTAGTGTGATTCGACTTGAGATTAAGCATATTGACCCGAGATTAAGCCATAGTGACCCGAGATTAAGAAAAAAAGGAAAAAATTGAAAAAAAATTCTGAAAAAAATTGAAAAAAAAATTGTTAGTAATGGCGCACTTCAATGTGTGGTGCGCCATTAATAAGTCAGATAATAATGGCGCACCGTGTGATATACTAATGGCGCACTCCCTGGTGCGCCATTAGTATCTGGTATACTAATGGCGCACCAGGGGTGCACCATTAGTATTAAATTCTAATGGCGTGATGCTAGTGGCGCACTTGTAGTGCGCCATTAGTAGCCAAAACAGGTGCGCCACTAGCAGGCCTTTTCCTAGTAGTGCTCCTGGGCATCATTCATGGTTGTCTAGTAGTCGACATACTTATGGTTCCATTTAGTGTATGCAGGTAGCAGCAACTTAAGTGTAATGGAGTTGTTTATTTACTCTATGCCTACTTCGTTAGAGTTAGCATCATCTCCTTGTCGTTTATAGCATAAACGTCTTTACTATTCTTGCTCTGAACCTCTGAACCTGATACTGATTGTATTTGTCTTGATGGAATTACAGGCAACATGGTGACTCTAGTGCAGGCAGCGTTGGCCATCCTCTTCGAGGCTGTGTTTAGGTGATTCCTCGGATAGCCATGATACTACTCTGGCTGATTAGTACCCAGTGGCATGTTTGTAATATTTATAGGCATTTTACTTGTAGAAATAATGCTCATGGTATATTTATGTCCTGCAGCGCTTGCTCTTTTTCGGTCTGTATGGAATCTTGATATGCTGTTTTGGCAGCTGTGATATTAGATTGCACTTTTTTATGTGATTTACTCATGTTGGTACTGCTTGTTAAGTGATTATCTTTATGCCCTTGCTACCAGTAGAATGGTCTATACATGATTGATCTGTAACTTGTCTTTTCCGGAACAGTTTGCTTGGTCTTTCATATCTAACTATGTAAGGTAGAAGCTCTACTTTATGCTAACAGTTGCATGTAGCATTGTGCTACTATGTGTGTGATGCTAAACAATATGCTCTTAATCTGTTGATATATTCTCAAGTGTTGTTTACCATTTACATTGTTTTTACATTTGCTATATTCACAAATAGTAGTAGTGTCTGGTCTAGATAAGCAAACAAGGTATGATCTATGCAGTTGTTCATCTAAATTGTTTGTTTCTGGGCGGTGTAGGACGAGCTGCAGCAGGACAACCTGGAGCGGAAGAACTTCGAGGGCAAAATCAAGGAGAACCTGGAGCCGGTCACTATACCATCTCCTTACACAATATTTATCAATAATTGAAAACTCCAAGGGGCGCCCAGTGCCGCCGCCAGTCACCTCGGTCGCCTCCTCTCCTCCACTGATGCGGCAGCAGTGGCTGTGCTCTC
>NC_041385.1:792769795-792776830 GCF_002162155.2 Triticum dicoccoides | reverse complement strand
GTCGATGCTAGGCTACCCGATGTATTGTCTTCGTCTTCTCTGGTGTGCGCGCCGGCTTGGCGGCTAGGGGTACCGCGGCAGCGGGTTGAGGTGGCGGCCCGCATCGATGCGGCTAGTGGTGAACGGGTGGCCCTCGGTGCTGCTGCTGGCGCGGTAGAGGTGCTCCTCTGCCACAGCGATGGCTGCGCTGGCCTGGCAGTGGCGTCGACAACCTGGTGGCTCATTTCCTTGGGACGGCGGGCTTGTGGAGCATGGCTGGCTATGGCGTATGGTGGATCTGGAGGTGGCCGGCTCGTCAGCGTGAAGGGAGGTCCAACGCGGTTGCCAGGTGGTGGCGCGCGAGGGATTCGGGACCTTGTGACCGAATGTGCTAGCCGTGACGACGGTTGCCACTGTATGGGCAACGACAGAGGTTGGTGCGCGGTGGATTGTCCCTGTAGAGCTCGGATAAATATGGCAGCCCTCATATTCAACAGCGGCGGACTTCGTGGATGTGTGGGCGTCTCGGAGACGGGATCTTGAGGTGGTGACGGTCTTTCTGAGGCTGGAGGCAGTATGGGACGTTCGCTCCATCAACAGATTGGGTTCGATGCGGATCGACAGGTGACACATGCGCCTCTTCCATAGGGGTTGAGCAATACCTGTCACCGGCAAGTGAAGCCACTGACGGATGCTACGCAGTACGTCTTATGCCTAGAAATCAAGCCATGCCTGCTACTGGCTAGTATTGCGGGGTCGCTCTAGCTGAGGTGTCATGTTTAGCATGTTGCTGTTGGATCGAAGGTGGTGCGACGGTACCGGGAGATAGGCGGTATGGGACCTTTGACTCCCGGTGTCTTCTCCAGAGGTATCCGGCTACCGAGGTGTCTGTAGCTGTATAAGGGATGATTTTATGGATGGATGTAACGACGAGTTTATGCACTCCGGTGGTAACATAAGATCTCTAATCAGGCTATGTCGAGCGCGCCTGCGTCGTGACCTTGCTCGAGGTGGTGGACTGAAGCTTGGCTTCAGGGATGAGGATCTAGAGTTCAACCTGGTGTTGGACTTGTCATCATCGGCACACGTGCGGTGCTTCCTTCTTAAGGCGTAGCCTTGGAGTTGTGTCTTTTTCGTTTCTGATGTCGCCTTGTAACATAGGGTTAGTGGCTATCTGGTGGAGCTACTTCCATGAGGCATGCGGCCTCAGGTTTTCTTTTCGCTTTTTTTTTGGATTGATGTTGTTTAGCTGCTGGATTTTCTATTATTAATAATATATGGTCCTATGCATCGTCCTAATGCAGACGTAGGGCTAATCCTCCTTTTCCGAAAGGGAAAGGAAAAATCCTTGTCACCTACATTAATTGTTGTCTGACCATCATCTATCATCACTGAGTACACACAACAATTGATCCCTACCCAGGGCCGGCCCTGAGGGGGGGGGCAGGGGGGGCGGCCGCCCCGGGCCCCCGATATCTTGGGGCCCCCTCCTATCTGGCCAAGTTTAGCATACGTAAGTTAAGTAATCTGGGCCTTGCTGGGTGAGGAGAAGAAAAAGGCAAACTAGGCTTAGTAGAACCGTGCAAGTACGTGCTTTGGCAGCCTACTACACGAGTACTTTGACCATCCGATGGATCTAGGTTTGCGTATGGATTGCCTTGGGGCCCTCGTCTCCATCTTCACTAATCGCCTGCGCCACCGAGCGCTGAGCGCTGGCCGCCGGCCGCCAGCCACCAGCGGACGCAGAATGCCCACCGAGCACAGGCTATCTCGGTCCTTGCCATACACACCATCGTTGATTTCAAATAAGGTAGCTTATTATGTCTTGGTGATTTTGGCTTATCTTCTGCCCTAGATATTTGCCATACGACCTTGTGTTAAGTTTTTAATTTGTACTTGTCTCTTTTATATTTTAGATCTACTATATCCGGTGGTGAGAAAAAAGAGATGAGAAAATGATTAGATGAGTTGATAGTATCACAGAGATCGTTCTGGATGAGCAAACTAACGCTAATCAAGAGATGATGAACATACAGAAGTCAACATTGACATCGCAGAATGTTGGAAGAAAATTCTAAGGTAATATTGTAAATGTTTTTGGTAACATTTCATATATGAAGTAAATATTCCATAGACTTATTATTCCATCCATCTCTATATCTAACAAGAATGAAGGTCATGTGTTACTTTTGTCCTTAGTCCAACCTTCCTACATCCTTCTCTTGGTTTTGTTTATCTCTCTCTCATCTTTGATTTTTCCCGATTAATTTTGCCAAAAAACCCTCAATTGTCCCAATGTATTATTAACTTATTATTATTAACATTTCTACTATTTATAAAGAACACAACGTTCAGTCTTAAGTTTGTCCTTTGTCCAACCTCCCTATGCCTCCTCCTAATTTTCATTTTTTTTCATATTTGGTTTCGTCCCACAAAATTTTCTTAAAACCTCCTTAACTAACCTATGTTTTACTGACCTACTATTTGGTAAACTAATTAGTGTCTTCATTGCAATGCACAAAAAAATATCTAGTATGCTAATAGAAGGGCCCCGGTTTTTACTTTCGCCCCGGGCCCCCGAATTCTCAGGACCGGCCCTGTCCCTACCACCCCTTATACCTTATGCAGTCCTGAATTAAGACGTTAGTTTGTTGCCGGGCTCACAAGCCACGAGGTACCAGAATCCCAAAAATTATCATCACATATATATGTTATGTGATAAAAAAGAATAATACTTGAGAGTCTTATTAACCATGCACTTCAATTTTTTGTGGAAGCTTCACGGTCCCGGAAGTTTTCTGTCATATCTATGTACACCGATTTGATGTATTTAAACTCCAGTTTTCGCAAGAATTGCCTATGAAACTAAAGATGGCTTTAAGGATCAAGATCTTCATTTGTATCTTTCTATTAGGTGCCGGCCATAGTGTTGCACCTTGATAAGTTATTCTCAGAACCTCCAATGTAGTCTGTAATCCATCCTTTTGTTTCACTTCATATATAAAAGTACATATTGTTGTAGTCTTCCTATTATATGTCGACAACATTAAAATAAAGCAGTTTAGTACTGAGTTTTCCTTTGTCCGTACACCACGAGATTCCTTTATTCTCAGCCAATGGGCATCTGTCCACCTACGCTCATCTATGCTCACCGACCCATATAATAGAAGCAATGCCTATGCAGCTTCCTTTCATAGCTTTCCACCACGATTAATAATCAGGATAGGAGCACATAATAATTAGGATGAGTTTGACCGGGGCAAGTTGTCGGGAATGGGAGGTATATAGGAAACACATCCCTAGTGACAGCCAACATTTACATTTCTCCTTGCTACCATGCCCGCTTTCAACTTCCGAACAGCTACACTCCATACAGCTCACTGCTGAAGCAAATCATCTACCCAGGGAGACCAGTCGAGGGTTGCACAACTGTCAGGTGCGCCTGGAATCTTGCTGAGAACACTTTCCTGTGTAAATGAACTTTCAGGATCCCTTCAAGGAGAGAGACTAACACAGTGTTTCGCTACCATCACTACACCACCGTTGATATTTGAAGGCAGTCTAAAATTGTTCTAAATTAGTGAATATAAAATGCCTCCAAATGTTTCTCGCAGCGTTTTTTATGGTAAGCGAAGGGAATGGTCAAGCGAGGTGTGGCGTTTTAGCATCGCCTCCAAATATTCTGGGGCGTCACAGCGTATATATTAGGCAACAGCACCACCTAATCCTAATGACTGTCCATCTATTTCTTTTTTTTTTCGAGATTGACGGGGGGGCCAAAAACCCCACCGCTTGTTATATTCCCACTCGAAAGTGACTTGGCAGTCAGTACAGATACAAGTAAGTGCACAAAGGCACAAAAGAAAATAACAGGGGAGGGCTTCAAGAGGAAGCACAAAACTAGAAGAAAGAAAACAAAATGGAGGGGAAGGCTGGCAAGAGAACCAAACCGAAACCCCTGGAGGCCGACATCTCAGGTAGCAAGCTCCGCTGAGCAGCTTGTTCCACCACTGACAATGAACCACAACAAGGCCTAGGGAGAAAAAGACGGGCACCATAACAGCAACTCGCAATGGAACATCACTGGCACGAATGAAGGGCGTCGGATAGCCGAGTTCGTGCGGCGACACCGGTGTGCGCCGGCGAAGCCAAGAGACAACAAACCACCGAGACCGAAGGGCACGGCACCGGTGTACCGCCGCCGAGGTCGAAGAGCAGCGTGCCGCCGAGGCCACCCCAGGATGTCCACGCAAACGTCGTCCGGGCCACCATGAAGCACATCCCTGATAGAAAGGAGACACCGAAGTAGAAGCATATCGAGAAGTATCACTGGCGCGAACGAAGAGCGTCGAATAGCCGAGTTCGAGTGGCGGCACCGGTGCGCCGCCAGCGAAGCCGAGAAGGCAACACGCCACCGAGACCGAAGGGCGCAGTACCGGTGTACTGCCGCCGAGGTCGAAGGGCAGCGCGTCGTCGAGGCCACCCCAGGATGTCCAAGCAAGCTCCACTCGAGTCGCCAAGGACAATGGCCAGCCAGGGATCGAAGCCGAGGTGGAGAGGAAGCAGCAAGAGGCGAGTCCACCCGAAGCAGAAGAAATCCAAGAAGATGCCCCCAAGGAGGAAACGGCGTAGAGACGTCGACACCATCCGACACGGGGAACCCCGGGTCCGAGATTTCTCTCGGGATCTGAGTGCTTGGGAGGAGGGAAACAATGCCAAACTCGACGCCTTCAAGAAGGAAAAATGGCGGCTGCAGCCGTCATCGTCGATGAAGTTCTCACCCGGCAGTGCCTCCTCCACCTCGCAACCGGAGCAAGTCGGCCAACCACCGCCGTAGCCCATCAGGCTAGACAGGCATGAGCTGCGAAGCGAGCTACGGAGGGCCAAAGAGAGCAGCAACATACGCACGCAGACGTGGTGCACCGCGGCCAGCGCGAGGCTGCAACGAGAGAGCACGGAGGCCGGTCGACGAGGCCATCCGTACCCGCCAGATCTGGTGCTGAGGCGCGACCACCAGGAGTCCGGCGATGGCCGAGCTTCCGGCCAGCCGGCGCCCCCCACGGGTCGGAGAGGAAGGGGGAAGGCCGGGCGACGCGCAGGCACCGCAGATCAAGGACGGGGACGCAGATCGAGTCGGCGTCGAGGGGGGCGAGGAACGGACAGATCGGGGAGGAGGGGGAGCCGCACGGGGGCAGCGCCCGCGGGCTTCGACCGGCGACGTAAGCCGGCAGCGGCGAGGGGAGACGCTGGAGAAAGGGGGGCCGGCGGCGGCGGACCTGGTTCCGCCCGAGTCGCCTCCTAGGGAGACGACGCGGGGGCTGGAGAAAGCTCTATTTTCGTCCATCTATTTCTTAATCTCGGGCTGTACTGGCCTGTCAAATTAATCAACCTTAACCTAACCCAATAGAGAGAGATATATGTCACTTGTAGATTTCAACCTGAAACAGTACGGCCGTGTTCTCTTTTAAGTATGTCGAACTCTTACTCGCTAGGCGGTATGGGACTAATCAAGGTACGTCGACAGCGGACTCTCCGGCCGTCGACGTCGGGGTACGTCCATGGAGCTGGTGCGGCCCCCCTCCATCTCCTCGCCACCGCCGTGGGCACATCTCAACTCTGGTCCCTCTTGGTGTAATCTGATGTACTACCAAAAATAGAAAGAAAAAGAAACGACTCATCGAAGAGAAGAGCACCGTGCCCTTGTATGCATGCGCCATGCAACTCAAAAGGTCTCCCGTCCTCTGAAGAGCTGGCTTGACTTGACACACAAACAGCCTCGTGTGTGATGCCGCCGGCGTCGTCAAGCCCCGACGGGTGTCATTGCCTCGCGCCGCTACGTCCTCTCGCCAGTCTTCCCGCATGTGTACTCGCACCGCCGCGAGCGAGCGAGCCGCCGGTCGTACGTGCCGCCACCGTGGGCGCGTGTATCTCGGCTGGCTGCGTCCGTCCCGATCTTGCCGATGCTGCCGCCAGGCGCATCTGTTCTTGGTCCTCTCCCTTCCAGGGGGCGCGCCCACTCCTCGGCCTCCTCCGTCCATCTCGTCGACGCTGTCGCCTGGGGCTGAAGAGAGATGAAATGAGAGAAGAAAATAGTGAGAAGATTAATTATATAGGCACGCCATTGGCAAAGAAGGATGCTTGTTGTGTTGATGGTTGATGTAGCATGTGGCTGCTTTTATAGAAGAAGGCTTCGATCGGGCTCGCCGGCGGCCGTTCGTCGTCGTCGCGGACGCCAGCGCATCATCTGCGCCCTAGGAGTGCACCGAGACCGAGCGCATGGTCTGCTGGCACTGTGCTCGCGGCCTCCGACGGCGCGTGTAGTCGCTGCCTCTCCAGATGGGCGCGTCTCCACCTGGGGTCCCCTTCGTCTCGTGGTGGCTGCTTCTTATATAGGCAGGTGTGTGGCCAGAAAGGATAAGTCTCGCTCCAGAGTTGTTGAACCGGCGCTCCTGATCTCGTGGAGAGATGACAAGATAAGGATGCATTATCTCCGCTGAAGCTTATCCCCTGTGCGTGCATTGCAGCAGCTAGACCTACACACGGTCACAGCTAACACGTAGGGACCTGGCCTGATCAGCTTTCGTGGATAGTCAAGCCAACTAACTCGCCACGTTCAACGAGCTAGCTACATGCACGCATAGGATTTCCATCATAATCATAACTTGTACGTGAGATGTGCCCATGCATAACTCTTTACATGCCTACGTACAAACTAGGTGCTAGGTAATCAGGTTGATTAGATCAAGTATGTGTGGACATAAATAATCACTGCTTCGTGGTCTTGATGACCCTCTCTGATGAATATCAACATATTATTCTTGGTCATATTCATGCTTGCACATACATATTGACACCATTTTTTTTATATTTCATAACAAAAATCGGCCAAAATGGCGTCGAACAATATGATGTTTTTCAGGTACAAGAATACGTTATGATGATGATCTTAATTCTGGTTTACAGGATATGATGCTCATCAATTTTCCCATTCGTAAGGGTTTTCCACTCCAATAAAGGATGCCATGGGTGCACATGTCCGGGCAATGCAGTGTGTAT
>NC_041385.1:792763465-792769413 GCF_002162155.2 Triticum dicoccoides | reverse complement strand
TCTACTATAAGGAGTTAGATGTGTGTGCGTGCGCACGAACGCATGTGGGTGTGTATGGGCGTCTGTGTGTGAGAGAGGACGGGGCTCTACTATAAGGAGTAAGGTGTGTGCCTGCCCACATGCGTGTGCGCACGTGTGTACCTGTGTGCGTGTGCATCCAATTAAGAATGTGAGGCATCCGGGAACAAATCCACGACCCTACTGTATGTGCGTGCGTGTGTGTGTGCATGCGTGTGTGCGTGCTTCCTTTGATCACTACACACAGAAGACACGGTATGCCATCCTTGTGGAGGGGAACCTGTCAACAATCTTAAGGCGTCCCTGGTTGACCCAGAACTACATGGCTGACTAACATGGCAAGCTGGCCAAGAATGCACCGCGCTTGCTCTTAACACAAAGAGTGGGCCTGTTGAGTGTTAGCACCCAACTCTGTCTCCTTGCTTTTGCCTAATTCTGCAGATATGTGGCTGAACCACACAAGTATGAAAGCAGGGGAGACAAGCGAACAGAACTGGCGGCTACCAAATCTCCATTTCCCACCAAGGCTCTCAATTCTGTCTCCTTCAGTCCTTCTTGCTTTTCCCCAATTCTGCACATTTGTGGCTGTAAACACTAACTGGCAGCCACCATAGCGGCTCTGAATTCACGAGGCAGTAGACAAAGAGAGTACTCGTGAGTCGCAAACATTGAGTCATGCAACATCGCTGTACAGCTTCGTGGTAGCGCTACCAATCAACTCTGGAAGAAAACGGCCGAACGGCTAGGAACGAATGACTTGTATGCGTGCCTGCAATGTGGGAAATTGGTAGGTGTTACGAATAGT
Organism: Triticum dicoccoides; assembly: GCF_002162155.2. Classification (NCBI taxonomy): domain Eukaryota; kingdom Viridiplantae; phylum Streptophyta; class Magnoliopsida; order Poales; family Poaceae; genus Triticum; species Triticum dicoccoides. The sequence goes on along the minus strand of NC_041385.1, from coordinate 792,768,590 downwards.
CTTGAGATGTATGAATACTCCAACCTAGATTGTGCACGTAGAGTTAGTGATTCTATGGTCCCGCAGGGTGTTGAGGAGAAGCCCAAACGACCCTGGAAGAGGAAAATCTACCCTACTTCAGCAGTACGCAAAAGTGCTAGAGTTAAACTTAAGAAAAAATTTCATGATGACTTATGAAAGGACTCCTTTGGAATAGCAGAGGTCTAGCAGACTTGGCTAAACAAAGATTCTTAGCAGAGACAACATTAGAGCACCACTTAGATTTCGTTGCACTTTTGGAAACTGGACGAGATAATTTCACATCCCAATTCCTTCAAACCCTTTCCAGTGGTATAGATTTTGATTGGCACATTTTACCGCCTAGAGGAAGATCCGGCGGGATTTTACTAGGAGTACGGTGTGAGACGTTAGAGGTACTTAATGTGGTGCAGGGAGACTTTTCGGTTAAATTCAGGGTGAGATCAAAATTAGATGGGTTCCGATGGTCGCTAGTTGCGGTATATGGGGCAGCGCAACCTGAATTTAAACCCGACTTTCTTGCCAACTTAGTGCGGATTTGTGGAGATGAAATCCGCGACTACTAGTCGGGGGCGATTTTAATATCATTCGAAGAAGAGAAGAAAAGAATAATGACAATTTCGATGGACGGTGGTCTATGATGTTTAACATGATTATCGAGAGCCTCAATTTGAGAGAAATTGAGCTCAACGGTAGACATTTTACATGGGCCAACTCGTTACCTGTTCCGACTTATGAAAACCTGGATAGGGTACTTGCTAGTGTGGAGTGGGAACAAAAATATCCGTTGGTGTCGGTTCATGCGATGCAAAGAGGGATCTCAGATCATACACCACTCTTTTTAGATTCGGGTGAGGCTACCCATGTTGCAAACAAAAACATCTTCTCCTTCGAGCAAAGCTGGTTTGAGCGCGAAGGATTTATGGAGATGATTGCACGCGAATGGGCTAAGCCAGTTACTGGATGGACCCATGTCGAGAGATGGCAGAATAAGATTAGACACCTCCGACAATTTCTGAGAGGATGGGCCAGGAATGAGAGTGGGATTTATAAGCAGAAAAAAGAACGTCTAACTCAGCTCATTGAGGCACTAGATGTAAAGGCTGAAACCACTCTTCTTTCTGTTAATGAACATCGAACCAAGTCCGAGGCTGAGCAAGGCCTACGTGCTCTCTTGAGAGAGGAGGAACTCAAGTGGGCGTTGCGTGCGAAAACGCTTAAGGTTGTCCAAGGGGACGACAACACACAGTTCTTCCATATGGTTGCAAATGGTAAACATAGGAAGAAGAAGATCATACAGCTTGAACAGGACGAGGGAACAATAGTGGGGCATGAAAATCTGAAAGCATATATTTCCAATTATTATAAAGGATTTTTTGGACCTCTGAATACTTCGACGGTGTCTCTTGATGAGTCTGTGATTGATGATATACCTCAATTACAGGCAGCGGAGAACGATGTTCTCTCTGCACCGTTTACTGAAAAAGAAGTTCATCTGGCCATAACTCAAATGAAGCCGAATAAAGCACCGGGACCAGATGGGTTTCTAGCTGAATTCTATAAGAAATGTTGGCATATCATTAAACATGATCTTATGCCTATGTTTCAAGATTTTTTCGAGGGCCATTTGGAGTTGTTTCACCTCAACTTTGGTACGATAACGTTATTACCGAAGAAGAATGAGGCGGTCCGGATAGAACAATTCCGACCCATTTTCCTGTTGAATGTGAGTTTTAAAATCTTCACAAAGGTAGGAACCAATAGATTGACACAAATTGCTCACTCAGTGATTCAACCTAGTCAGACAGCTTTCATGCCTGGACGACACATACTCGAAGGAGTGATCGTCTTACATGAAACACTTCATGAGATTCACTCTAAGAAACTAGACGGGGGTATCTTAAAAGTGGATTTTGAGAAGGCTTATGATAAAGTCAAATGGCCTTTTCTTCAGGCAATGTGTATCAAGGGTTTTAGTGAAACCTGAAGGCAACAGGTGGATACTCAAGTCCAGAAAGGTAGCGTCGGAATTAAGGTGAACGATGATATCGGTCACTACTTGCAGACGCATAAGGGGTTGAGACAAGGGGATTCCATGTCACCTCTTCTGTTCAATATTGTGGCAGATATGTTGGCCGTCATTATTGGCATGGCCAGGCAACATGGCCATGTAGAGGGTCTAGTTCCTCATCTGGTTGATGGAGGGGTGTCCATTCTACAATATGCTGATGACACTATCATTTTCATGGAACATGACATGGCTAAAGCACGTAACATGAAACTTATCTTATGTTTACTCGAACAATTGTCTGGGTTAAAAATCAATTTTCATAAGAGTGAGGTGTTATGTTTTGGGAAAGCCAAAGACAAGGAACATACTTACAGACAATTGTTCGGATGTGAATTAGGTGATTTACCATTCAGTTACTTGGGTATTCCGATTCATCACCGTAAATTATCCGATAAGGAATGGAAGTGTATTGAAAAACGAATCGGAAAAAAACTCAGCTGCTGGAAGGGCAAGTTGATGTCATATGGAGGTCGACTAGTTTTGATTAACTCAGTATTGACTAGCATGCCAATGTTTTTACTTTCGTTCTTCGAAATTCCGAAAAGAGTCCGAAAGCGACTTGATTTCTTTAGATCTCGTTTCTTTTGGCAGTCTGATGAGGCCAAGAGGAAATACCGTCTCGCGCGATGGGATATCCTTTGTCGACCTAAAGACCAAGGGGGCCTCGGTATTGAGAACTTGGAGATTAAGAATAAATGTCTGATGAGCAAATGGTTGTACAAGTTAGAGACAGAGCCGGAGGGCATGTGGGCTCAAATCCTGCGCAATAAGTATTTGCACTCGAAAACGCTAGCCCAGGTTACCATCAGACCGACTGATTCACCGTTCTGGAAGGGACTTATGAGAACAAAGGATATGTTCTTTCGTTGGGTCAAATTCTTGATTGGCAACGGGATGTCAAAAAGATTTTGGGAGGATACGTGGCTAGGAGAGACACCTCTGGCCTTACAATATCCTACCCTTTACAATATTGTGCAACGTAAGGAAGATTACGTAGGTATTGTCCTTCAAACTATTCCCTTGAACATCCAGTTCAGACGTACGTTAGTGGGTGAGAGATGGACAGCCTGGATGCACTTGGTTCGGAGATTGATTGAAGTTTGACTCTCCGACGTGCCAGACTCCACAAGATGGAAGTTAACTAAAAATGAGATATTTACGGTGAAATCTTTTTATACGGATGTGATTAATTCTGGTCCCATCCCAAGGTCACTTCATATATGGAAGGTTAAGGTTCCTTTGTGGATCAAAATGGTTTGTCCACAAGCAAGTAATACTCACAAGGGACAACTTACTTAAGAGGCGATGGGTAGGTAACTCGCGGTGTTGTTTTTGTACTCAGGATGAGACAATACAACATTTATTTATCGAATGCCCACTTGCAAAGTTACTTTGGAGAACGATTCATATAGCTTTTAATATCAATCCTCCAGTAGATATTGCGTCTTTGTTTGGGACGTGGTTAGCTGGGGTTGAATAGATCACGGCAGCTCGTATTCGGATTGGAATATGTGCGCTATTATGGGCTATATGGAACTGCAGAAATGATATGATTTTTAACAGACAACACAACTTAACTTTTTTGCAGGTTATCTTCAGAGCTACAGCTTGGATCCGTACATGGTCCTTACTCACTCCTACGGACTCCAGGGAGCCTTTGGTTACTGGGTGCAACCAATGGGAGATGGTGGCTCGGGTTATGTTCAACCGGTTCGGATGGCGGTCGCATAACAAGATAGGAGTCTAGAGAGCTTGTCCTTATTATCACCATACCGGTTGTATTTGTGCTTTGTTTTGCTCCGCTTGCGAGCTGTAAGACCTTTGTGATGATACTTTCTGAATTTTTAATAAAAGGGCCGCAGGCATCATCATGATGCAGAGGCCGGGGGTATACCTCCATTTCCAAAAAAACTAGTTTAAAAGGTTAGGAAAGTAATCATGCTGGAGTCCCGTCTAGGACATGTGACGTACATGTATCCTGGGGCGGACGAAGGGTCGTTGAATGGTGCAGCGACGAGGAGAAGCAGGCAATAATCATTCGAGGAGCGACGTACTAGAGGATCGGGTGATCGTCCTTCGGCGGAGCCACAAGGACGGTGACAACAGGTTGTCGGCGGCAAGATGGTGGAGGGAACATTGACGGGATCCATGCTGCAGAGGTACAGTACCAAAAGATATTATCAAGATCATCGTTGTGGGGACATCTGATGAATTAAAGCGTCGTGCAAGTTAGCACGTTTGGTCGCCGCCTTGTTTATGAGTCATCATAATGTCCAGGTTGTCTCTGTGCGGATGTGTTGAAGATGAAGCATGCCCAGCTTGTCTATGTGTCTCAATGAGAGGAACTTCAAGGATGTGGGGGTGTTAAACTAGTGAAGGTGAGTCTCTTCAATGAGGTCATGTCTATACCACATCCCAAAAACAGCCTCGACGTCGATGAAATTTGGGTGGATCTTGGCAGGACCGCGAGGAAGGTGATTGAGGGGAAGCAAGGAACCAACTAAGCCACGGATGACGCAGGGACCGGACGCGGCATGACCGCCTGACTCCCTTTGGACCGGGAGAATGCACACACTCCCTCTGTTCACAAGTATGCTCTGTTCACAAATATAAAATGCTTTGGACATTCAAAGATAGACTAGAAACAAACGGGAATGAGTGAACAAACACATTAAAACATGTCTATATACATTTGATTCAGAAAAACGCTAGATCATATTAATTATATTTGTGAACGGAGGGGGTACTATTGATGTCCTTCCTTAGGTTAGAGGTGCGCATGAATCCCTTTCACCCTCGAGATTTTTGTTCATCTCGCGATCTTCGCACTTAAAATGCAATGCAACTGACACGTTTCATACAGGTCCTCATGTTGAACTTCCACGGATTGACGGGAAGAAGCCCCAGCTCTAGCAAATGAGATGCAGAGACTAGTTCCACATGTGAGAAATACCGTCGTCTTGTTGGATTGTGCTCTCATTGGCTCGATTTGAAGGTGCGGCCACACATGGCTGGAAGACAGGACCAAACGCAACA
>NC_041385.1:792759721-792761958 GCF_002162155.2 Triticum dicoccoides | reverse complement strand
ATTGAGATGGTGTTGCAAAGGATAGACTAGTCTGGAGTGATGGCATTGACGGCCAGACGTGGGATTCTACGGAGTTAAATTGAAAGATGGGTCAGCACTCAGCACTGGCATGCCATCTGTTGTTAGGAAATATATTTGGTGATTCAGAAAATTGCTTAAAGTGTGTATTAATCAGCGTGACCATCACTGATTAGTAGTTATCAATCACCGCTAAAAAAACACTAGTAGTTATCAACCAGTTGCCATTCCTAGAGTTCTTCATGATTTCAGGCACAGTTAAATTAGCAAATTTTGTGTTAATAAAATGCGAGTTGGTGGAATTTGATGCAATATTGTGCTCTCTCTCTCTCTCTCTCTCTCTCTCTCTCATAGAAGTGGAGTGGTGAACTGCACATGATTGAAATTTATGGGTTTCGAGACTTGAAATAGTTTGGGTTCTTTTGGGTGATTGCATTTTTGTTGTAGATATATAAAATAGTGATGATACACATATTCTATGTGGGACCACCGTTCTTTACATATGCGAGCAACTAACCTTATTCTAATGGGTACAGATAGTAGATGCTGTTGTGTCAGAACAAATGGTCTCGCCTCTAGAATTAACCCACGTACCCTTCAGGGAGTGTCCTTCAGCTAAACCCTAGTAGCGCTCTGTTAAAATATGCACAGGCTGTGGAATGTGGCTCTGAATTTTTCTAGTAATTTACAAATGGTTCACAAACGAAAGACTCCATATATACAATCAATGTAGCGCAGCCAATTAAGAAAGAACGCCAGGAAGAGCAGTATACTAGGAACAGTGGCCCAGAGGACTTGGTTGTGATGCGTCTTCCTTGGGCACTGAGGGGTCCCGCTAGTCAGGATGGAGTATCTCGACTTTCTGTTGTCACTGCGATGTGGCTTCTATCCTCATCCTTGGGCATCTCCACCTCAAGGGTACCGCTGGTGATCGTGTTCATCAACACAAGAATGTTGTGGCGTCCTTCGGTCGCTCAGACGCTTAGCTGTAAGGCTGCAAGTTTCCTTGCTAGTGACTGGTACCACCATGCCACTTGCCCGATCTATGTGGTATCCTCATGTAATGTGTTCAGTTGCCCTCACCGACGAGCCAAAAATGCTAAACCTACAGACTGTAACCTAATTTCTTATGATATCTTCCATGAGTGTAGCAAAGCTCCTCTGTGCTCCTCCTGTAGCGTGACCAAAGATATTTCTGGGTGTTTTTTGCTATTTACTCTTTTGTTGGATGCATCTTTTCACTTTACCCATTGCCACTGCGTGGGCGTTTCCTGTATCGCCGCTCGTTTGAGTTTAAGTGATAGAACTGCTTGACGACTGCAAGCATACTGACCTGACTACTTGATTTGAAGTAGCGGATGGATCTACCAAAAGTGAGGCATTCTCTTTGATAACATTAGAAATGAAACTGTAATATTAGTACGGCTTGCAAGCACAAAGTCGCGCTTTTCCGGATGAAACAAACCAGCCAGCGCGACTTTGTGCTTGCAAGTTGTTGCAACACAAGAGCACGTAGGATACTGCATTATTGCAACACCTAACGCAGCCTTGACGCAGCGTGTACAAGTATTCCTCCAGACACAGGCCGTGCCACGGTGTTGTCAAGCTCGCAACTACTCGCGCCAGTCCTACGGAGTCTGTTTTCACGCTTTACAAAACAACTTTGCTTCCAGATGTGTGTCATTCCAATCATGCGTCCATAATATTTGTTGGTGCTTCCAAAACTTTTCATGTCTACGATTGTAGCTCTCCCTATCTTTCCACTCTCCCATCTCCGAACAATCCATGTTTCTGGAGATTCCAGGTTATAGCTAGTTGGATAATTGGCTACACGTATAGACGGGAGCTACATTCCATTGTTTGATATGTTAATGACAGCGTACTGTAGGGATATTATTGTATGTCTTAATTAGCTACCACGGTTTACATGTCGTAAACTTCTTAATGGCTACCTTGGCTAGGAGTGGAAGCAATAGCATGTATGTGTTCCAACACTGTACTACCCGACGTGGCTTAGACTGCACTCATGTAGTCTTGTTCACACGTTATTATAAGGTGTGTGGATTGCATACGCCAACAATGCAGGTCACTATAACATCTCCTCACACAATATTTATCAATAAAAAAAATCCAAAAAGAGCCCAGCGCCGCCGACGGTCACCTCGGTCGCCTCCTCTCCTCCGCCGCTGCAGTTGGCCTCCAACAGGGGCTGCGCCCCC
>NC_041385.1:792748168-792759508 GCF_002162155.2 Triticum dicoccoides | reverse complement strand
TTGACCCGAGGCTACTCGGCGACATGGCTTCGTCTTCCTCGGTGCGCGCGCCGGCTTGATGGCGAGGGGGTACCGCGGGCAGCGGTTTGAGGCGGTGGCCAACGCCGGTGCGGCTAGTGGCGAAGGCGGCAGCCCTCGGTGCTGCTGCTGGCGGCGGTAGCAATCTTGGCTCGATCTATGCACATATGTGATTGCCGGGGCCGTGGCCTTGTGTGGCTTCTGGTGTAGCACGGAGGTGCTGCTCTGCCTCGGCGATAGCTGCGCTGGCACAACGGCGGAACCGATGGTGCGGTGGCTCGATTCCTCGGGCCAGCGGGCTTGTGGAGCATGGATGATTGTGGCGTGCGGCAGATCTCGAGATGATGACTCATCGGCGTGAAGGGAGGTACAACACAGTTGACCAGGTGGCGGCACGCAAGGGATTTGGGCCCTTGTGCCCGGATCAAACTGTCGCGGCGGTGGTTGCTGTTGTATGGGCAACGATAGGAGTTGGCGCGATGGTGGGTACTCCCTATATAGCATGAAATCAGGATGGCGGCCCTCTTCCTCGACGGCGGCTGACTCTGTGAACGTGTGGGGGTGTCTCGGAGACTGGATCTTTAGGTGGTGACCGCCTTTTTGAGGCTGGCAGCGGTATGGGGCGTCCCCTCGAACAACAGATCGGGTTCGATGTGTCCTGGCAGGTGACACATGCGCATCTTCCAAATGTTATGTTATGCTCCAAATTCAAGTATAAAGAGAAAGGCTAACTTCTGACGAGTGAGCGGAGCGAGGTCTGTCGCCAGTAGGCTTGGGCGAAGCGGAGCCTGTGTTATATATACCTCTTGTAAGCCGCCACACGGGATAAGTTGATTAGTTGTAAATCACCATCGTTTGTAACCTCCCCCGATATAGTGAAGTTGGCTGGCTGGCGCCATGGTTTTTTACCCCTTCATGTTAGAGGGTTTTTTCCATGTTAAAGCTCGTGTCATTTCCTTGCTCATCAGCGTGTTCGATTGTTTGTCGTATCTCTAACACCAGAGGGGTTAGGCAATGCCTGTCGCCTGTAGGTGAAGCCACTGGCGGATGCGCCGCCGGTGGATACTACACATGACGTCAAGTCATGCCCACTACCAGTTAGTATTGCGGGGTCACTCTGGTAGAGGTGTCATGTTTAGCCTGTTGTTGTCGGATCGAAGGTGGTGTGACAATACCGGGAGAAAGCCGGTATGGGACGTATTTGTCCTCATGTGTCTTCTCGAGTGGTCTCCGGCTATCGAGGCGTCGGTAGCTGGATAAGGTATGATGGTACAGACGACTTCAACAACGATTTTATGCACTCACGCAGAAACACAAGATCTCTGATCAGGCTATGTCGCCGCGCGCTTGCGTCATGACCTTGCTGAAGGTGGTGGATTGAAGCTTGGCTTCAGGGATGAGAATCCGGAGTTCAAGCTAGTGTTGGACTCGACATCACCGGTGCAAGTGTGGCGATTCCTTTTTGAAGGTGTAGCCTAGGAGTTGTGTATTTTTCATTTATAATGTCGCCTTGTAAAAGGGGGTTAGTGGCTATCTGGTGGAGCTACTGTCATGAGGCATGCGGCCTAAGTTTTGTTTTCGCTTATTTCCGGGTCAGTGTTGTTTCGCTGTTGGATTTTATATTATCAATAATATATGGTTGTATGCATCGTAGATGCCCGGGTAATCCTCCTTTTCGAGAAAAATGAAAAAAAAATCCTTATCACCTACATTAATTGTTGTTTGACCAGCATCTATCACCACTGAGTACAAACAACAATTGGTCCCTACCATCCCTTATACCTTATGCAGTCCGGGATTGAGAAGTTAGCTTGTTGCTGGCGTCACAAGCCACAACGTACTAGAATCCCAAAAGTTATCATCACATATATATGTTCTGTGGTGAAAAGAATAATACTTGAGAGTCTTATTAACCATGCACTTCAATTGTTCGTGGAAGCTTCACGGCCCCGGAAGTTTTCTGTCATATCTATATACTCCGATTTGATGTATTCAAACTCAAATTTACTCAAAGAATTTCATATGAAACTCTAAGATGCCTTTAAGGGTCAAGATCTTCATTTGGTATTTTTCTATTAGCTGCCGGCCATAGTGTTGCACCATGATAAGTTCTTCTCGGAACGTCGAGAGTAATTTGTAATCCATCCTTTTGTTTCACTTCATATTCGAAAAGTACATCTTGTTGTATTATTCCTATTAGATGTAGCCAACATTAAATTAAAGCATCTTAGTACTGAGATTTCCATTGTCCCTACACCACAAGATTACTTTATTCTGAGCCAATTAGCATCCGTCAACCTACGCTCATCTACGCTCACCGAACCATATAAATGAGGCAATGCCTATGTAGCTTCTTTTCATAGCTTTCCACCATGATTAATAATCAGGATCGGAGCAAACAATTCATTTTAACTTGATGGCAGCCATCTTATAGCTAAAGCGTCTACCAAATGTATAGATAGATCTGAAGCTAGCCACTGCGCTGCTACTGTGCTTCTAACCAAATTGTGTCTAGTATAGGCATGGGACGCCCTACAAATAACACGATTACTCTACACCTTTTCTGTTCTCATTAACAATTCCTACCTGTCTCCAAAAGATAATAGCACTGAAAATAACTCCAATTCGAGCTTTTTACTCCGAGAGAAAGTGGAAGCAAGGAAAACAATGGTGCATGTGGTTTGTATGAGTACGTACAACGGTGGGCATGGGAAGCATACAGATACAAATCCCTCCAGGGGCTTTGGTGTTGGAATTAGCAACACATCGTAGTCCGGGTCATGACACTGTGGCATCTGATAATGAAACCCTCGAATTAGTCTACAGGAAAATGCATGCACGGCGTTTGCCTTTTGGGGGATTATCACCTACAAGTAGATTGTGATTTGTGAATTCGAACTGCAAGATATGCATGAAGATTGCACTTACCTTGTTGTCCATGAGAAAATCCCAATCAGGTGGGGGTGGCTCGGCATCGTGATAAACTTCAGCGATAGTCGTCGCCGACATGCGTCGGCGCAAGGGGGAGAGGCCAAAGGAGGTCCATCTGCACATGGCTACAATCTACACCGACGTCCGGCGGCGAACTCGGGTATCTGATCAGTCTTCAAGGTTTAACTTAAACTACTAGTTTTTATGGTATTATATATGTATAATACCAATGAAAACTATAACAGTATTAAAATAATTCGCGACGCAAATATATAGATATGAAGTTTCAACCAAAATATGTAAGACAATGACACAAATAAAAGTTTTGAAAGTTTGACTAAAGAATGTAGAAAACAATACTTCTACGCTTGGGCGGATCCACGTAGGCCTGACCCAACCGGTGTCCTTGGATACTGCATGGAAAGCCCAGTTACCATATTAATAGCCTAGATTTTTTGGCCAGAAAACCGGGAATACTCGATGATGATCTGTGCGTTGCTTCGGTAATCTTATTAACATAAATACATTATTAGAGGTACATAAGCAACTATATCTAATAAAAATAAAGTGTAAGAGTATTTCTTGATGCACACTTTAAAAAAAATCAAAGAGTATATATCAAAAGCATGTATAAGAGAGAGAAAAAATTAGATTGTAGTTAGACGAGCATCATTTATAAAAGAAAAGGGAAACATCAACTACATAGGTATGCTCAAAATGCCCAAAACATAGATCGTGTCCATGAGAGACACGACTAAGTCCAAAATAATTAATCTGGCATGGCAGAGCTGCATGGATATACAAAAAATATTGGGTAGAACTTATGAGTGTGGCTTTTCTGCACCCAGGTGTAGATGCTCCCGGCTAAATTGCTGAGGAGACCTTGGAGGTAGAGGAGCAGGCGACACTGTTCATGGCCGATTTTGTCTTTTCTGGCGTGAGGTCCTCTAATATCGTTTGCCCACGATTTTTTGCACGCACTTGAGAATCTTGAATGCGAAAATGATTCATATTTTTTGGAAATTTTCTGCAATATTTTGTGTTACTATTCACCAGCTGTAGTCCTCGGGCACCATACCGAATTATCGGCATCTTACATGCATTGCTTGATAGTGTGGCATGATTGTATGGCTACGAAAAATATGAAGTTTTTTAACAGTGGAGTAGTGTCATTTCTGTTCAAAAGAGTGATGGGAAATATGCATTACTTGATAGTGTGGCATGATTGTGATTTTTTTTTCTAAATTGTTCACATTTTTCTAAATTTTTCATGAAATTCAGAAAAATATTTGCAAATTCAAAGAAATATTCACGAATTCAGAAAAATGTGCGTGAAACAAAATGTTTTCTAAATTTCAAGAAAAAAATTTGAATTTAAAAAAATGATAGCCTGTGCAAAATACTTGTTCACGAGTTCCAAAAAACGTATGCAATTTCAAAAAATGTTCAAGATTTGGAAAAACTGTTCAAGGATTTGCCAAAATATGTTCATGATGGATTTAAAAAATGTGTCAAATTTCAAGAAAACGATTAATTTTTTCTGAAAGCGATCGACAAAATTTCAATTTAAATATTTGAAGAAATGTTCCAATTTTGAAAAAATTTCACCGACTTGAAAAAAGATGTTCCTGAATTTCAGAAATTTTCATGAAATTTGGGAACAAAGAAAACGGAAAAAATTAAATTAGAAAAAGAAAAAAACGAAATTAAAAGGTAAAGAAAAAAGAAAAGCAAAAAAACCGAAATAAACTTGAGAAATTTTCGTGGAATGGTCCGGACTACCAGTGGTGAGACCGCTTTGAATATGCCATAAACATTGACTGATTCATGCATCTGACTTGCCTCAGGTTCTTCAACCTATGATGCAATCCACGCTGGGTCAAACCCATACGGACTCTGTGCTGTGGGATGGACGAACAATCCCAATGCCGCTACTCTAATAATTGTAGGTCTAAAATTGTCCGAGTCCTCGGAAGTGCCAGGGCTTGACACAGATCTACCCGTCACCTGTCAGCCACAACAGCAAGGTGCAAAATCCCCATGGGAGGTAGTACTGTTTTTTCACTAACACTACAGGAAACAGGAAATTTGCCGTCTGTGGATCACAGACGGCAAAGACCTAAATCCGACAGCATGAATTAAGACCTAAATCACCGACAGTTTTTCTTTGCCGTCTATTGATGACGGCAAACCCTTTCTTTGCCGTCGGCCCAACGTAAAGCTGACGGCAAAGACGTCCTCTGACGGCAAATTAGTTGTTTCCGGTAGTGTAACCCATCAGCACGAATTAAGACATTCTAAAATCGGCTTACGTAGAGCACCGGCAGCTGGCAAGGTAACAGTGAGATGCACTTCAACCTAATAGTTGCAATCGGAGCAATTAAAATCCTAAGTACCTTTACCATTCCACTCATGTCACTCTAGCAGAATCCTAAGGTACTAGTAGCATGCAATTTTTGTTGTTAAACCAAAGCGCAATCATCAACTAAAATTATTTCCAAAGATCGTAGAAAATATGAGCCATGAACTTGTAACTTTTTTGGTGTTGCAGATTAATTAGCTTTGTTCTCTTTTTTTGAGCAAATATTCTATTCATTTTGCCAGAAGGTTTAACAAATTGGATGGCATGATATGTTCTCCGATCAAATTGGATGGCTCGCATTGGTTCGCATGAACCCAATCGCTACCTAATATCACACTATAGTTACCTTGCACCTCGGCGACAAAGAATGTGGTAGCCAAAGTTTTGCTTCCCACCGTAAGCTCCACATACATCACACCTTTGGCTTCAGTTTTCTCTTTGCCTTCAAATCCATTAAGCACCATGATGGTCTTCATTAACTCTTCATCACGCAGCCCCAATTTTTTGAAGACCGAATATGGCATAAGATTCACCACAGCACCACCATCGACAAGCATTCTAGCAACCGGCGATCCATTAATATGACCTTTAAGGAACAATGGTTTAAGTGCATCACCGGTTCTTTTGGCTTGTCGAATATAGCATTTTTAGGACCAAAATCTAGCTGCGCTACTTCCCCTTCTTCATCTATAGCACGAAATTCAGTGGGTAAGTAATACGCCATATTAATATCCATACCTTCATGAACCGGTGTAGACTCAAAATCAATCATTTCATCTCCTTCCGCAAGCATGTCCACTGACTCCGAAATATCTTCAAGGGAAGAGGAAGTAGTAGGCAAAGTGGACGATGTAATAGTAGCCGCATCGTCCTCCGTTGGTGGTGTAGGTGTTGCTATGATCAATGCATAAGCTGCAATGTTTTCCTTTTGCTTTGGCCTCCACACTTGTTTTGGGGGTACCATGGGACGGCTTTCATTGAATAATTTATCCCTTAGCTTTTCTGCTTCTTGTTCCTCCTTCTCATGACTCCTCATGCGCTGCAATCTCTTTTTTGCGCCTTGGTCAGACCGGAAGGACACCACTTAGGCTGATTATATTTTGGATCCCTCGACTTGGCCTTGCTTGTGCTAGATTCATAATCATTAGCCATGCGGCCTTGCTGGACCGCAACCACATCTTTATTAGAATCAGCCGGATTATCAACTATAATCGGCTCTTTGATTATTAATTCTTTAGTGCCTATCGTAATAGTTCCACCACTAGCATTCTTCTCCTTTTGCTTGCTAGGCTCTGAAATTTCAGCACTTGGTGATTTGGCACGCCACACTTGCTGGTTGATCCTTTTTTGATTATCTTGCATTGGCCTATTGACACCATTGTTCAAACGGCCTCATGTGGGATAAAAAAGCCTCTCATGAACGGGCCTCCTTGGTTCTGCCCAACCCGGATGAAAAGCATAAGGGGCCATTGGGGGCTGCCCCCATCCTCCATTGAAGCCTCCCATGTAGTATGGCGCATAGGGGGGCGGCGCCATCCATGGTCCTGGTGCCCATAACCCATATGGCCTTGCGTGATGATGATATTCTTCCCTCAGAGGTGATCTTGAGCGCTTCAAATTTGATGACCGGTTAGAGCTAGAACCGGACGCTTGATTGGCATACTTGGACAACAGCATATCAAAAGTTGGCTTGATTCTCTTGCGCTGCACTTTAGCTTCATTCGTCTACCACTTGCCAACCTCTGGACTCTCGGGCTTAACAAATTTGACATGAGTGTTCTATTGCACTTGTGGTTGCCCCCCAAGTGTAGGATTCTTGATGGTGATCTTGATTACCTCCTTGCCACCGGGTTGCTTGTCAAGCACATGTTGTCTCCCCAAGACCTTGTTGCTCTCCTCATTTTTCCTGGGCTCACCAATGACAATATTATTTTTATTAGCTGATTCGGCTATGTTGGGCCGAATTAACATCTTCTTCCCCTCCAAATCCATGGTGTTCATTCGGAAAGGCTGCTTATCAACTTGCATCTCAGAAAAATTCAATCGTCCGTCATTAATGGCTGATTGTATCTGTCGTCGAAAAACATTACAATCATTAGTAGCATGGGAAAAAGAATTATGATACTTGCAATAAGCACGCCGTTTCAGCTCTTCGAACGGCGGTAAAGTATGAGATATTCTAATAATCTTGGCTTGCAACAAAGCATCAAATATTCTATCACACTTAGCAATGTTGAAAGTAAATTTCATCTCTTCATCGTGATTCTTATGAGTCGGCTTTGAATCATTGCAAGTAAATGGTTTGGCCTCAGATGGCCAAACAAATTCAGCAGCATAAATATCACCCTCATCGTCTGAGTGGTCACTATCATACTCAACGATATTCATTTTAGGACGATCAGTTTTATATCTATGCACCTCTTTAAGATCTTTGCTTGGGCTTTCTTGAGCCAAAGCCCTTTGCAAGACTAGGTTGATATTTAAAAACTCATGTCCTTATATCCTTTCTCTAATGTGAGTTCTCAAACCATTAAGCACAAGATCAGCCAAATCTCTCTCGGTTATCACCAAACTACAACACCGGTTTTTTGTATCTCCAAACCTCTTGACGTAATCGGAGACCGATTCATCATGCTTTTGTCTAACCGATGTAAGATGTGACAACTTAAGCTCATTATCACCACTATAAAAATGATCATGAAACTTTTGTTCCAAGTGAAACCATGTAGTAATAGAACTAGGTGGTAACGCAGAAACCACGAGAAAGCAGTACCGGTTAAAGATAAAGGAAAATAACGTACTCTCCACTCATCTCGTGAACTTGCCTCACCTAATTGTGCCAAGTACTGACTAACATGCTCCAAGGTGGTTTTTGTG
This sequence comes from Triticum dicoccoides, assembly GCF_002162155.2. NCBI lineage: Eukaryota > Viridiplantae > Streptophyta > Magnoliopsida > Poales > Poaceae > Triticum > Triticum dicoccoides. The sequence continues at coordinate 792,751,320 of NC_041385.1, read as the reverse complement.
CCCTCTCCATTAAACTTAACAAAATCTGGAATTTTATATCCTGGAGGGCATTGAATTGCATCAAAGTATTCTGGATATGGCTTTTAGTAAATACGGTTCCTTGGTAACTCAACTCCAAAATTATCTCGGAGCATCTTAGCCATCTCCCCTCTAAGATTAGCTAGACCATCATCCACGGTGGACGATGAAGCTTGTGGCGGTAGCATAGGAGGAGTAGGGTTAGTAGTTGCAGGTGTGAATTGTGGCATGCGTGCTGAATTGTAATTCGGCAGTGATCTAACAGTGTTTGCTCTTGTAGGTAGGGTTTGGTTCGGCGTCACCACCGAACTTGGCATACTCATGATAGGATTAATGGGTGCAGCAACAATTTGATTTGTGGGGCCAGGATAAAAATTCATCGGCACGGGGGGCGCCGATGAAATAGGTAAAGTTCGGCTAGGGATTTCTGCGGTAGCAGGCACACCAACATTACCACTAGATGATTGAGGCACACTATTTTTAGCATTACTATTTTCCAAGAAAATTTGGTATAAAAGATTATTGCTATCAGTAATGCGACTATCAATTTCAGCCCATACCTCAAGAGAGAAGGTATTACTTATAGAGGGTTTAACCTGTTCATCATGAAGAGGAGGAAACTTGATTTCTCCAACCAGAGTGATATTGCCTTGACGATCCTTTTTGAACTTAGCAAGGAACTTCTGCATCTCCTTCTCTTCACACGCCTTCTTGTACTCCTCATAAGCTTGGCAATGCTCTGCCGATAACTCAAAATTGGGCTTGATGATGTTATCGGCATCCACTTCAGATGGCTTGGGAAGATAGACCATGATGGATGATGATGATTGCTCTTTGGTCCCCAGTGGAGTCGCCAAAAACTGTGTTCGCACACGAACACGTCACGTGTACCCTCGACGCCGGGGTGATGCACTGCAGCTCACGTCGAAGGAGTCTCACCGGAAGAGCGATTCGCAAGTCGACTGACGAGAGCTTTTGAGGACCCGAAACCCCACACTCCCGGGAGGGACCCCGTCGGGGAGTGCGGAGGCTCTGGGCTTCCCTAGTTCGGTCAAGCCGCCCCTAGAGCCTCGGTATTCGCAGCTCTCCAACACGAAGAACAACGAAGAACGAGGGAGCAAGAACGAGGGAGAGACAAAACGTAGATGAAAAAGTATTAGATGTGTTTTTTGCGATTGTGTGTTGTTCAATCGGGCATCACCTCTCATCTATTTATGAGGCGGCTGGACTTCCCGTACAAGAAAAGGACTAAAAATTCCGTCCATAACATCGAAAACCCTAACCTAACTCGGACAAGAATCTTTGGTAATTTCTCGAACCAACTCGGTCTCACCGATTGGTTCATTTCGGTCCTACCGAGTCAACATTGCCAACTCTCTGGTAAATTTTCGGACCAACTCGGCCTCACCGATCAAATCAACTCGGTTGGTCCGAAATGACTCTGCAGCTTCTGTTTCTGACCTTGTTTTGCCTCCACAGGTTGCATACGATCTCGGATTAAAACGATTTTTATATTAAAATTGACCGTTTCGACGAGACGAAGACAACTCGTGTTCATCATTTTTCTATATGAGGATATCTAAATTGGATTCCTAGCCATTTTTTAATCTGATGTCAACATGAGCATGTCTGAACTTGTCATAACTTTCACATTTGAGCTCCGTTTTAGACCATCTTCATATCCATCTTGATCTTCTCAAAAATATCCATCCCATGCTGACCTCCAATCATAAGTTTGAATTAATTTTGACATAGCTTAAAGCAACTTTTACCATTATGCCACTTTTGAGCGTCAACAATAGCCTAAACCGACTCCGACACACATATATATACGGCAACTGACTTGAACAAGTACCCGTACGCACACAAGTTACTTTCCTAATCCTAGTTGGATTAGGACTACCAGCGTGATGCAACATGCAAAGCTTGCCAGATACTCTAGCTAATCTAATTACTAGGCACACTCAGGATAAGATTATCTAACAATCTTCCTCTGATCTTGACTCTTTGTTTTATGTGCTTTCTCCGATCTTGACTTCTCGTAGATTCGTGACTTGTCGATTCAAACTCCGACGCATGATCTGGATTACCAGCACACACGATCGCATCTACGCGCTTGCAAGATTGGACACATCATCAATCTTCACATCGTACAACTTAACTACACGCCAAGTTTGATCTTCTAGCCGAGACACGCAGATGGCCGCTTGCCACCTTGTCTTCGCACCCGTCGATACCTTGCTCTGATGACACACCATACCGGACAACACTTTGACTGTAATGCGCTTCAACTGCAACAATGTCTGACAGAAATGATTACTTGGACATGACGACGACTCACAAATAACGACGATGACCAAACGTTCAAACTCGCACGACTCATTGACACATTGTACTCCTCCAGACGATGATCTTGATGAACTCCAGTGCCGCACCTCGGCACCATCTTTTCCATCAACGATATCCTTGCACCATCTTTCTGACGACAACCTGCCGTCTCCCACCTTGTCTCTCCACCGAACGACGATCACCTAGATCTCCTCGTCGCTGCATAACACAACGACTTCATAGCCCGTCCCGAGGCGCTAGTCGGGTCGAAACCCCGGGGTAAACGCTCGACTCCTGAACCTTGCTCTAATACCAATTGTTGGAATTATGTCCTCAGGACCGGTCACATCAAATCACGACGAACACACACACACAAAAACTTTTGCCAAAGGTGCCTCTCTTTCCCCTCTGTTTTATTTTCTGTTTTCTCCACCCGGTACTATATAATATATATATCTTTACCTAATAATAAAGCATGTAGGATTTCTGTCGTACGTCGTCGGCATTTTTACAGAAACCCCCCCTGCTATTTTGGCTATTCAACCCGCAGTACTATTATAAGTCAACTCGAAGCGATACTGACAAGAGAGAAAAAGAAATAACCCACCCACCCACCCGCACGTCCCTGCCTCCCAATCCCGTAAAAAAACAATCCCATCTCAACGTCCTGCCGCCGGTCACAACACGCGCCGCCGGCCCACCCCCACGGCGCTGTGTGTCGCCGGCCCACCCCCACGCCGATATGCGCCGCCGGTGCATCAGCTGGACGACGTGCCTGGCCTCCTTGCGAGCTGCGAGCCAAAAAG
>NC_041385.1:792732746-792747814 GCF_002162155.2 Triticum dicoccoides | reverse complement strand
CCACCGGGCCATGCAGTCGGATCCAGCAGCCGACGGATCGAGACGGAGAGGCGGCAACCTCCGTTGCCGGGCTCCCTGAAGAAAACGTGTGAGAGAGATTAGAGAGAGAAGGGGAAGAGAGGGAGGGGGCGGGCATCGGCTTGGCCTGCTTGCGCGCGGTTGGAGGAGGCAGGGCCCTTACCTCGATCTGGCACCACGGTCCCTAGGGCGTGCGGAGGACAGGAGGAGGGAAGAGAGATGGGGGGTGTGGCACGGCTGGAACTGGTGCGGGGCGGAGAAGAGGAGAGAGCAGCGCTGATGGGGGCGTGGATTGATGACGAGCAGTGCTGTGTGGATAAGGGAGCTCTCCGGTGGGGATTTTTGTCTATTTTTTTATTGATTGCACACCGACCAGAAGCTGCTGGATTGATTTATATTTCCAGTCGATGATTGTGGACCATGTTTTTTTTACCCCATGCCCTTTTGTTGTAGTATTTTTTTAGGTGATGCCAGGTAAGTTATATTATTGCTGTACTTAAATGTTGATATTAGTATATGTAGCAACAGACTGTCGGGATGGTAGCTCTAGCCTCTGCCAACATTCTAAAAATGTAGCATCCGTACCATGCAAAACAAAAAAAAATGTAGCATCCGTTATACTGATATTAAATGTTTTTGGATGCTTCTTTTTCTTGAGCACATACTCCCGTCCATGGTCTCCTTGATCTCAGGATCTGCTTATTCTTAATTATCGATTTGATTTGTAGGATTTACATCAGATTGGCGCAATTTGATGAACTTGAATTGTTTTATGTTGGCCATTATAATTTTTGTGTGCTACCAATTGCAAAGAAAATATTCTATATGAGCACCGATTTATAATTACATGCCGTTGTTTGTTGTTACTGATGAGTTTAATGTTCGTGCCAAGCCGTTCGGCGTGCGCCGGATAGTGAGGGGGCCGAGGGAGCAAGCGCGTCCGGTGGATGGAGAACATGAGGGGACGAGCGCGATGTATGTGTCCTTGTGGATAAGGGGAACACAGCACAATGCGTAGTGGGCGGTGGGTAGTAGACAGTAGTGGGTGCTAGATGTTGTGCTGCACAGACCCAAAGTTGCTAGACGTGCGCTGATTACAACTTGCTGTAATTTGTTGTTACAAACACATTATCTGATATAATAATTACTTCAATAAAAAATAAGATTCCTTTTAGAGATTATAATATGTACTACATACTGAACAGGGAAGATATTTGGGGCTCACCGTTATATGTTGACCATCAAGATATTTCTCAACTCCGGATGTCACCTATGTCTTGGTGAGATAGGGAGGAGAGAGGGAGTGATGATAGCGAGAGTACGACAACGGACGGCGCATCCTGATCGTGTCCTGCTTCACCCCGCACGACAGCTGGGAGGGAAGCACTCCCCTCCGTTGAACCATCTATTGATCCTGCGGCCTGCATATCCCAATCCTGGTCCCCAATGAGGCTAGGTGATAATGTCTTGGTAAATGGTCATGTTGACGTGAAGGGTGTGCTCCTACTACCGTCGGCAATGTGTCAACAAAATAGCGCCAAGCATTATAAACTCTTTCCTTTCCAGCCATCATTTTTTTTGAAGTGGGAAAGTATAAATATGAATAAATGTTAATAGGGATTGAGAGATATAGGAATTAATATATGATCTATTTGAATCTGCTACACGTATACAAATGATGTACATTTATTTTCGCATCAAAGGAGTAGTCTTTTGATCTACTGAACCAATAAATGTTTAGATTATTGTTACTATTTCTACACATGATTTTTGAATATTAACAATTTATTACACATATTCCAATTTCTTTAGGGTGATTTGAAGGAGTAGGTTTTATTAGCAGAGAAGAAGATTACGAGCTTTTGGGGTAGAATGGGGTCGTCATAAATGCGACCCTTATAAGTCCTACAACCAATTTTAATTGGAAATTCATATTATTCATCATGATAGGTAAACTATTGAATACCTCACAAACTCTCAGATTTATTTTATACCCGGTGCAACGCACGGGCTTTTGATAGGACTCCTCTTCCGTACTCCCGGGAGTACATACTCCCACCCCTTAACGGATCCTTTGACTTGGATAAACCCACTAACAAACTAATACGCAGGAGAAAAAACGAAGCATGTAACAACTTTCCCAAAAGTGTGGCGTGTAGGTGGTTAATCCTAGAAATTAGGTAATCTTTTAGTCCACCGCATCGTACCTATTTTAAACTATTTTAGACCACATGACGCATGCTCCATGTAGTGTGTACAAGTATATACTTTCAAGGGAATTAGTACACACACGTGAGGTATATCTGCTAATTCTGTGAGCTTACATGCATTTAATTTTATAGGTCATATATATACTACTTTCGTAAGGTAGTATATACCATACTGTTGCGGTGACGCATTTTTTGCCATAGAGTATATAACCTTTTTTTATGAAGTATATGCCACATTTTTTCAGTGAAGTATATGCCGCAATTTGTTTGAGACGAGAGTATATACCCCTCCTTTTTTTTATGAAGTATAGGCCACGTTTCACTTAAGTATATGAAGCATATACATATACCAGTTTCTGATGATGGGGGCATATACAATATTTTTTTCGATGGAGTATATACATCTTTTTCAATAAATTATAGACCACTTTTTCATGTTGGAGTGTACACCACAATTTTTGTGACAAAGTATAAACCACATTTTTGCAATGGACTATAAATACTACTCATAGAGCTAGTATAGTTTACCCACAGAGATGTATAAACTTAAAAAAAGTATAATCCATTTTGAATACTGGTATTTGCCCACTCAAATTTGATGACTTAAATTGTATATGTGCATCATGGGAGCATTTGTATAGCGTTTTCTGGGTATCACATCTTGAATGATGGATCGATCGATCTAGTTCACAGTGTCGCGTCCTTGGAATATATCCGTCCTCATGTTCTCTTGCTTCATAGTTGTGGAGCCGTTCATGCGTGTAGTTTTCTCTGAAAAAACAGTCGTGTGTTGTCATCTAGATCAGGCCCGTATAGACGGTAAGTTTATTCATATGAGAGATGTACAAGCAATGCGATCATACTAGATGAAAGAGAAGATGTAGCTTGCCATACCGAATGCCGATTGGAAAACACATGCATGCGAGACTCACCATCAACGGCCATGTGATGCATGCCCAATTGCCCATGGCTGTACGCACCGATGCCATCACTAGTCTGAGCACCTCCAACTTTCTTAGTGCAGATGCATGCATGCATGAGGTTAATGGACATGGATGTGTTTACACAGGAGAGAAGATCGCTGATAAGCAACATACTCCGTGTGTGAGTTGTGGCTGACTCTGACTGGGGGCGTGCGCGGTGAAGGGCGCTCGACGTCGGAGACTTGCTGGGCAGAAACAGGGCGTCGTCTTGTTCCGTGCCGATGCATGGCGCGAGCCGTCGACAGCGGCGATGAAGCTACAAGAAATAGGTCAGCCTACCGTAGCAGCAAGGTATGTGCGAGAATAATAGATCGATGCAGATTAGTTCCAAGGATGACGTTTGGTATCCCTATTAAAAAGGATTCTGTTCCAACAATTTAAATAATTATCTTTTTCTTAGGGATAAACAATTATCTTATCGGGAGGCTAACGGCCGGTTTAGATTTTTGCTGGCCAGATAGGACGCCGTGGGTCGCACAAGAGATGAATCGGACCCGGGAGTATGTACTCCTAGAAGTACTGACCAATTTTCCTATATATATATATATATATATATATATATATATATATATATATATATATATATAAACTCTATTAATAACCCAGGGTAAAGAATAAGTAATTCTTCACCCTTGTCGTTTGACCGAGCCACGTCTTGCATCCAGCCAAGCCGCCGATGGAAAAAGTAGCCCACCGTCCCTTGCTGTAAGATTACCATGGGGTCGACGTATTTTTACTTTTTATGAGTTATTACTCGAAACTAACCCACCTCCCATGCAAAAAAAAAAAAAAACACCCCACCGTCTATTCCTAATCTGCTGCGGACGGTTTGGAGAGTCGACGCCGAACGGCGGCCCGGTGCTCAGCGATTTGGCTCGGAGAGTGCTGCTCGGCGTTGCGGTCTTGACGATGTGACTGCATCTCTGCTGTTTGGGTTGAAGTTTGGTTGGGTGTGAGTGCACGGGAGGAGGTGAGCAACCCGAAATCTAGCGATTTCTGTTCTAAAATTTCAATTATCTCCCACTTATGTTTCCCTGGTCATTCTCTTTCCAAACTGTTTTTGTGCATCTGAACGTTCTGATCTGCTCGCTCCGGTGCCCCTAGAGGTCCCAATTTGACTGCAAGCCGCTGGATGGTTCTCCCGATGGTGGAATTGAAGGGGCCCCAATGGATAAGGGCGTGACCTGCAAGCGGGAGGCCACCACTACCAGCGTCCTCAAGCTCTACCACTAATCATTTATCTAGCAAACATCACCACGTGGGTTATGTGGGTATGTTCTACTAGTCATCCTTGACAGCTCAAATAATTTCATTTGCTTCAATCCGCAATCTGGTTCGTAGCAGACATACAGTTAGTAGAATCTTGCCTCCCGGTTGTAGAATTTTTGGTCAATTCATTGGCTGCTTCATATTGTTAAACCATGGAATAATTCCTCATCCTTCATGGAATGAATTGTTGGATTATTTCCCCTTCCTGTCCTACATAGTACATCACCATTTGTTTCTGAAACCAAGTCATATTTGTCGGATTTCTAATTTTCAGAGATTGCGGACAGTTATTTCAAGTTTAAAAATGGCTTGTAATTTTGCTTCATCAACTGTACCATATGCAAATACACATCTATTATTCATAAAAGTTTTTGTTCTGTCAATCAGGGTCATACTAACTGCAGCTAGTAGCTGCTCTAAACATTGTTGTAATTTTACTACTTACTCCCTCCATCTGATAATATAAGAGCGTTTTTGACACTACACTAGTGTCAAAAACGCTCTTATATTATGGGACAGAGGGAGTAATACTGAATAATGATTGTGGAGGTGCTGCTAACATTTCCTACTAAAGATGAAAAATTATGTGTGTTTCAACGATGTAATTGATTTCTATTTACAATGCGTTAGTGTTTCCTATCATCTAGCTTTGGATATAAAGTAGATATACCTCCTTTTGGAGTTGAAGTAAGTATCTCACGTACTTGTAGAGAATCGTTCGAGCTGCTTGTGTGCCTTCATTAATTTTCATATAAAAACTAGGCAAAAAGTAGAAATTATATCACCAGAGACATCACCAGGCTTGCCACATTGAAATCCACAATTCCACATAGATAAATGTGCAACATAGTAGTATGTAGTACAATTTAAGTTTTATACTCCTTTGTCGTTACAGATATACTCTTCTTTGTAAGCTTAGGGATGGGTACATATACATTTAGCCAGTACCATAAGCATGTTTAATCAATATTATGGTGCTTGTTCTTCTCATATGACAATTCCGTCATTCAAGGCAAATTCCGAAGGTTTTTTAAATTATACTAATTCCGGAGATTGGGATAATTAATTGTCCAGTCTTTTTGATGTAATATTTCGATTTTTGTAATCTTATCATGTGATGCATCAGTTGATACCAAGATATAATGCAGGTCAGGCACATTTATTACTCAAACAAGAATCATAAATACCAAGTTTCTACTATTGACTGATCTGCTGGAGCATGCAGATTTACCATCTTTTTTGATAAATTTCTTGAAATAAGTGTAAATAAATGAAAATATATATACTCATTATATCCTTGTTATCTTCTGGTGAAATTGTGTTCAGAATCTCATTTCTGTTGAAAGACCATATCTAGTCTAAGTGTAGTGACTACATGAAGAAGTATGCTATCCATCTATACATTAGTGACAATAGGTATTGTCATCACTAACTTTCAACAGAATATAGCCACCATATTGTCGTTCTTATTTTCCTTAGCAAGTGCATTTTCTCATCTTGGTCCTTATTGTGGTGGTTGAACGCATTGTTTATTGGAACAAATGCTACTTTTGAAAGTAGAGATGTGGTTAAGTTAGTGCCTTCTTTTTATGCCCCAGATATTCCACTCAACATTATGTCGTTCATCCTGGTTTATAGCCAAGCAGGTACTCTGTAGTTCCTTCAAGTTCACATTGAAGTATTGATAACGGAAGTTCTGAACTTTCAGTATTGTCCGGAATAGTACCTCCTATTTCTATGATAAATTTAATCTCTTCCATTTAAAGCTATGACATGTTAAATTCCTGGATCACACTATTTGGAAGGGGGCAACTGTTTTAGTAATATTTTGTAAGGAGGCTACCCACATAGTTATATAGAGGATGCTCAAAAAGAATAATGACAAGCTTGCAAACCATTTTTTTTTGATAAGTGCAATGAGAAGATATTGAATTGCATTAGTTGTCATTTCATGTTGCTCGCTCTTGGGTTATAAGGGCCACATTTGCATACATTTCTGCCTTATAGGGATCATTTCGGTGACACTGGTAGATATGTTATCCAATGAGTGAAGAATCTGGTATCTTTGAAAAGTGAGTAATGACTTTATCCTAATTGCAAGTGTTGTTCACCAATAATCTCACTTGATCTACTTTTTGTGAATTTATCAGGAAAATGAGAAACGATGGCTTCTGCTATGTGGGAGCGGAAAAATCTATTTGTAAGCGATTTGGAGACAAAAGTATGTAGAGGCACCGATGTTGTCGTCACGACATATTTAGTTGTACAGTACTGTGGCACAGTATATATATAACAGCTCATGTCATGTACACACATTTTTATGGGCTCCCAGACCATGTCAATATTTCTTACATCGTATGATTTAAAGAGTTTGCAAGGTCTTGCTGATAATTCTTATGTTGTGTCATTTATACTAAAAGGTGCAATTGCACAATAGGCTATACTGCTATATCTTAAAACTGTGCTTTAATTTACTTGGCTCCACGCGTGCAATATATATGGCTCCTTACAAATTAATAAAGAGTATAAATGGTGGATCGTACGTTAGTTTGGTGGTACGTTAATTTACTGGTCTAGGTTTGTAGTCTTTTGTCACGGAGTTGTTTTGATAAATTTACGAACAAATAACATTCATCATATTTCTCTTAGGGAAATTTTTTACCTTGCCTAGGTGTCGGTTGATTTCACGGAGTCAAACCATAATCTTACGTTGGCTAACAGTCGCCTTATGGATGGAATGGAAGCACACGTCAAGCCTGGACCAGTGTCGTAAGTTTACATCACACAAAAAGGAAAAGTTGCATCGCATGCATATATATATGGGAACTGTTTGTGGCCGGGGCACCGGCCGAACCGTTGCGCCGGTCCAATCCACGCGCGCCTCCTCCCAGCCACTCGGCTAACGGCACGTAGGATGGGCCCCTGCCCACGTGGGTCTTCTTCCACCTTTTTCTCTTCTCCCCGTTGCTCGTCGCTCGTCTCTCTCTCTTTCTTTGCTCCTTCTCAGGCCCCGCTGCCTTGGTCAATCGTCGTCGCCCGGAGGCCTCCCAGGCCGCCGCCGCCATGGGAATCAGCCGATCCGGCTGTCCTCCACCAGATCCGCTTGGTTCCGCGCCACCGGAGCTCTGCCTACCTCGTCAGACCCGGCCACGCCGGAGCTGCAACCGGCCACGCCGGACTACACCCGCGGCACAAGTTTGCTGGATCGAGGTTACAACCATGGTCATTTTTTGCTACAACCGACGAGCCTCGGTGCTACAACCTGCATCGGTTTTTGCTACAAACAGTCACGGCGAGACGACGGGCGACGAGATTTTTGCTACAACCGTTATTGGTTTTTGCTACTACTAGCGACCTTTTTTGCTACATCAGTGACGGCGGACGACACGGCATAACAAGGAAAAGCTGCAACCGTAGTTAATTTTTGCTACTACCGACGAAGTTTTGTGCTACACCGATCAAGCCGGAGCTGCGACCTCGTGACGGCGGCAATGGCGATTTGCTGCAACCATAATAGGTTTTTGTTACTATCATCGAAGTTTTTTGCTACAACCGCTGCGCCCCTGCGACGATGACGACGATGTGTTTTTGCTGCAACCGCAGTTGTTTTTTGCTACTACCGGTGAAGTTTTTGCTACATCCGTTCAAACTGCGCTGATTAACTGGCGGCCGTCGTCGATGCAATCCCCTGCAGCCAGCATCCACGGCGAGGGCGGCGGCGAAGCTACAACCATCGCAGTCGAGAGCTGCAGTCGCAGGTAGAGTTGTTGCATGGGTCGAGGCGACGACGAGGACGGCCGGGGATGGTGGGGACTGGCGACGAGGACGGCCGGCGAGGGCGGGGGACCGGCGATGAGGAAGGCCGGCGAGGGGTGGGGCTCGGCGACGAGGATGGCCGCAGAAGGGGGCAGGAGGCGCCGCGCCGTGCTCCCCCGAGCGAGAGATGCGGATCTGGCCTGACCACGCGAGGAAGAAGCTGTTGGGGCGTTTTTTTTAACCAGATCCAAAGGCTGCGCGGCTCACATCCAACGGCTGGGGCTGGACCGGCCGAACGATTCGGCCGGCGCACCGGCGCCTATCGGTGCCCTATATATATTGGCATCGTGTCAGCAAGGATCGAACATAGTCCAAACCGACTCCAACACACATATACGGCAACTGACTCGAATAAGTACTCGTACGCACAGAAGTTACTTTCCTAATCCTAGTTGGACTAGTACTACCAGCGTGATGCAACATGCAAGTTTGGCGGATACTCTAGCTAATCTAATTACTAGGCATTCTCATGACAAGATTATCAAACACTCCGACGGCCGCCGCCTCTTCCAGGTCCCGGCCTCTTCGCCGGTCGCCACCTCCTTCTGGCCGTGGCCCCGTCTGGCTGCTCCGCAGGCCGCGCCAGACCTTGGACCATTGCATCATGCGTGTGTTCGTGCACTTGTATTAGAGTCAGGGTGAACACGGTCCGGGCTGGTCCAGTCCTGATCGAGCCGCCGTTTCGACCGGCCGACGGCGGACCGGACCGGACCGGACCGACCAGCTTGGTGGTCTTGATTCCAGGGACAGGACCGGCGGCGCTCCAGCCCGGGCTGGACCAAGAGGACCGTCCGTGATTACCGCGGAAGAGGGCAGAGCACGCACAGACGCACAGGGGTGCTGGACGGAGGAGGAAGAGGTGCAGAGAACTCCGTTGTTGAGATCGGCGACGATGAACACCAGCAACAATAGGATGCGGCGGCATCGGCTGGGGCGTGACTGTTAGCCATGAATATGTGCATGTCTGTTCTTATCAGTTTTTTCTTTTGCATGCAAGTAATGTAGCGCGTGCATGACCCGACCCCTCGATTTTCTGTGTGTGGGCATTGCCCTGATTAGTGGATCAAGTCTGACGTGGAGTCAGTCGTGGGATGGCCCCATAATTATTGGAACGAAGAATGTTTCTATCATTCTTTCTATTTTAAGCAGTGGTATTCTATTCCAACAAACGATTTTATACTAGGACTGTGATATTTGGCACACGTGTGCCATATAAGCAAAACTGCCACACCTCTACTTTTTTCATTTTAAAGTACCACACGATTCCTCGTCCTTTGACCTCGCCTCCTCCCAAACGACCCTGTAGGCTCGCCCGAGAAACCTGCTTCTCCCGCACATCTTGGGCGCCCACCCCTGAGAAAATTGTCACTTCTTCACGTCTACCACATGATTTCTCCTCAGGACAAAGTTACCATGATATTTGTATGGAAGTTATCAGGCCTGTGTTACATAGAATGTACCAGGTATCTATGCTTCAACAACTACATTCCTTCAAAGTTACCACTGTGTTTTATACACAAGTTATAAGGTCTTCGATGTGTAAAATACCGTGGTACTTACACATAAGTAATCAGGGTATATGTACATCAACTTCCCCCTGATCAAAGTTATCGTGAGGGATTGTACATGAGTTACCGGGTCTACAATTCGTATATTATCAAGGTACTTGCACCTAAAAACCTGGGTGTGTTTCGGTAGCTTTTTTCATAGGTCAAAAATTACCACGAAGTTTTTGCGTAACTTATCACGCCTATAGCATGTGTGCCCCTCATGACACTAAACATTATGTGACTTTCTCGTGGCACTCCATGCGTTATGTTCATCCAAGAGGCCCACGCGCGAGGCGAGCGTATGTTTTGAACAACTTAATTTCCTTTGATAAAAAAGTTACCATCATGTTTATATTGCAAGTTATCAATTATGCGGTGCTTATATTATCATGTTATTTACACAAAAAATATTGAGGATGTTTTGAACAACTTTTTCCTGGGACAAAAAGTTATCATGGTGATTCTAGGTAACCTATCAAGCCCGTAGTGCTTAAAATATCATGCTATTTACACAAAATTTATCAGGGGTATGTGTTAGCAAATCCTCCTCCCCCGCGGGTCAAAAACTTATCATGGTGTTTAGTTATCACAGTGCATACGTTTTCATGCTATTTACACATAAAAATGCCAGGGGAGGGAGGTATACTACCGTGCTATTTACACAGAAGATGCCGGAGAATCTTATCAAAACAAAATCCCTACGGTCAAAATTACCATGGTGTTTCTACCTCAGTTATCAGATGTGCGCTGCGTATATTACCATCTATTTACACATAAATTATTGGGTATATTTTCACATTTGTCTTCCCCAATGGTTAAAGGTACCACGATGTTTGTATCTAAATTATCAGGTCTATGGCATGAATGTTATCGTGCTATTTACAGAAATTACCGGGTGGCGGGTTCAACAAATTTATTCCCAATGATTAAAGTTACCACGAACATGTCAAAAACAGTATTTTCCTTAGCTTGTTCAACAAATAGTGTCATAGGTGAGGTGGTTAGCTCCCTTTGTTGATTACCTGTAGAATAGAGATCAAATCCTAGTCCAAGCATTATTTTTGCTGAAAATCTTTAAGGCGCGTGGGCCATAATTGACGATTACGAAAATTAGGAAGGCACGAGTGGGTGTGCCTGATAAAATCGGGGAGGGCGTGCGGAAAAGGAAAGAAATCGGGGGAGGTCATGCGGGAAAGGATGGAGATCGGGAGGCGTGCGGGAAAGGAAAGAAATCGAGAGGACGTGCGGGGAAGGAAGGAGACCAGGATGAAACTGACGGTGCTGGATGCGTGTGGCAGTTTCGCAATCTGCCACACGGTTGCCAAATACCTTTTTCGTTTATACTAACCTTTACGTACGTACTAGTAGTTGAATTGGATTGCAGTTACCTTCCGAAAGTAGTGGGGCAGTTCAATCCACATAAAATGGCATGTACAGATTTCGTAAGAATAATATATGGGAGTTTCCTTCTGTATTTTTTTTTCGACTGAATTAAAGGAAACGGCAGCTTGGGATGACGCTTAGTCGCAAACTAAGGAAACGGCAGCGCAGAGTTAGTCGTGGGATGCACGGTGCTGTGACTGTCGGATCTAATCCCGCTTCTTTCGTTCTTGCTATTTTCACGAAAAATGGTAGCGCGTGACATGAGTCTTCTTCTACCTCTTGTCCCTGTCTCTATGTCAATTGACTGAATTATATTTGATGCCGGTGATCAGCGGCAAGGCGGGGCATGGCCGGGAAGTCGCCGGTGGTTGCGACGACGAGGAACGACGTGCACCTTCGGTCCGCTCGGTCAGACCGGTCAAAGACCGGACCGGACCGAGAAATTTTTGGGCTGATATTTGGTAACCGGACCGACCAATTCTTTCAACGAGCCAGGACCGATCGGTCCGGTCCGGAACGGGCCATGAGCGGGCCGAAAAGCCCGCTCGCTCCGTCCAGCCTGATATTAGAGCCAGCCCGACGCTGCTCCTCCGGCCGGAGGCTCCGCTCCATGTCGCCCGTCCGACGCGACTGACCACTGACCTCGCTTTGTGCTTCTCCTGTGTAGACCGCATCCCGCGGGGCAGGGGCAGAGCCAGAAACTTTGGCCATTGGGTTCACTCCATGACTCGTTGTAAGAACTTACTACTAGTATGTGATGTGTAAAATAAAATTTTGAATTATCCCCCAACAAAACTATAGCACCTAAAAACAACATAATGAATATAAATACGGTTTCATATATCACACATTGTGTTGCATAAAAAATTTGAAGAGTGCAAGACATACCCGTTCAATAAAATTATAAAATCGCGTGTTTACATATTATAAATATAGTAGTATCAGATAACTTTGTAGCTCGAGGTTTAGCTTCTCATCTTCCTGGAACATTGAAAAAATGACAAGTTAGTTTGACAAATTTAGAATAAGTACTAACAAGGAAATAATCTAGCAAAGGCACTCATTTTTTAGAGTGTCTCCTTTCGATCTTTCATTGCCTTAAAAAGATTAAACATTGCATCATTGGTAATGGTAGAAAACATATCTTTCTCCACATAGCATATTAGACAATCACTCATGAATTGATCACCCATTTTGTAACGTAACTTTTTTTGACAATTCATAGCTGAAAAGCATCTCTCCACTGATGTTGTGGCAACTGGCAAAATCAGTACTAGCTTTAAAAGATGATAAACCAAAGAAAACATAATATGCTTATTTGTTTCCACCATTAGTTTAGCAAGATCAGCGATTCCGTCCAAATTGGCGAACCTTACATCTGCTCGCACATTGTCAATTTAAGTGTGAAGTACAGGCCGCGGGCGTGCGGCGGCGGCAGAGGGGCCGAGCGACACGAACAGGCTAGATGGCAATTAGACAAACGAACAGACGAACGATGGGGAAAAAATCGACTAGGCGTGCAGCGTGCGTCTGCGTGCGCTTTTCTCGTAAAAACGATTACGTGACACAGTCACTCGCGGTTCTAGTAAAATGATTGCGTGGGCTTTTACCTTTTGGGCCCTTGTTCCACGTACCTTAGGTGTGTTGGGGTCAGCCCAAATATTTTGTTGGGTTCATATTGGTCAAATACGTATACATACACATGTACCAGGCAAGATCCATTGGGTTCAGTTGAACCCAATGGCTATACGCTGGCTCCGCCGCTGCCGCGGGGTGCCAGACTCGATCGATGGTCCAGCGCCAGCTGCTGTTCCACTGCTGCTGCCTGCTGCTCTTCCGAGCCGGCCGCCCTTCTCACGCTCGCGTGGGTTGACTTCGTGGTCAATCGATCCACCTGCCTGCACGGGATTGCTCTACTTTGGGCTGCTGGTGGGCGGCCCGGCTTTGTTCGGCTGCCTGGCTTGACGGCCTGAAGTTGTGTCGTTGTCTTAAAAAAGAGAGAGAGAGTATGCTCAAAAAAAAAGAGAGAGAGAAAAAGAAAAAAAAGAAAAAGAAAGAGAAAAAAAAAGAACAGGTACTATGCTTTCGTCGGGTATGCCTCCGCTCGCTACCCGGTGTTTCTTGACGGTGTTCCGTATATTGATCCCGTCTCGCACATGCGCCTTTTCTCGGTGCTTGGTGCTGACCCGCTTGGAGGTGGTGGTTGTCGCTCTACACGGACACCTTTTACGACATCCACCGATTGCTGGCCACTCTATATCAGCTTATTCGGCAGCTACACCGCCTCCGCTAGCCGCTTCTTTGCATTGGTGTTGGTCGTTCTTTATCGACTCTTCCCATGACTTCCGTGTTGGAGAGTCCTAGTCCGGCTGCTATAGCTAGAGTTCCTAATATAGATCACGTCGGTTTGTATCCGACCTAAACTTGTAACTCAAGTTGTAGCTCTTGGACGCTATGGCCTCTCCAACCACGTCACCGGCGACGCCGCCGCCATCCCCTCCGACACATCGCCCACCTCCGACTGGGGACGTGATGACTACACTGTGCTCTCCTGGATTTACGGCTCGATTTCCCTCGAGCTGATCGGCATCATCATGGCTCCGGGCTCCACGACGCGGCAGGTGTGGGACTCCATCGCCAACCTCTTCCACGACAACAAGAAAAGCCGCGCCCTCGCCCTCGACTCCGAGTTCCGCAACACACCGCAAGGAGACATGTCCATCCATGACTACTGCGCCAAGCTCAAGTCTCTCTCGGACGCTCTCGGCGATGTCGGCATAACCATCTCTGATGAGACGCTCGTCCTAACGGTGCTCCGCGGCCTCAACGAGTAATTCAGCCACCTGCGGTCCTTCCTTCCGTTTCAGGTGCAGTTTCCATCTTTCCTCCAGACGCGCTCGGCCCTCGTTCTTGAAGAAGCACAGAAGAAGACAGATGCAAAGAATGCTGCTGCTACTGCGCTTTGGGCCAGTGGCAACAGTATATTGCAAAGCGCGGGCGGCGAACGCGCTCCATTGTCCGGGGGCGGACACAGCTACGGTGCTCAGCATCCTGTCGGTCCCTCTTCTGGCTCGTCCAACAGCGCCGGCCACGGCACCTTCAGCAACAATCGCAGCCGCGGCTGCAGCGGCCGAGGACGGGGCCGCTCCGAGCCCTGGATGTACAATCAATGAACTGGCCTTCCACCGCGTGCACAGCTTCATCAACAAAGTGCTCCAGCGCCGTGGCAACCACAGCCATGGCGTGCTCCTGGCATCCTCGGTCCACGACCTGCGGCTGCTTCCCCACAAGCGTATGCGGCATACGGCCCAACTCCGACAACTCCCACCTACAACGGGCATCAGCAACACCTCGACCCAGCCCCGCAGGCATACCCGGCATACGGCCCAGCTCCGACAACTCCCACCTATAACGGGCATCAGCAACACCTCGACCCAGCACTTCTGAACGCACTCCACAACATGCATCTTCCCGGAAACCAGGAGTGGTACATGAACACAGGAGCTTCCTCCCACATGGCATCTAACACTAGTGCAGAACCGGGCAATAGCACCGGTTCGTAAGGCCCTTTAGTGCCGGTTCAATAACCGGCACTAAAGTGTGGGCACTAAAGGCCCCCCCCCCTTTAGTACCGGTTCAGCACGAACCGGTGCTAAAGGGCAACCATGTGGCACGAGCCAGCTCTGGGGGCCTGGAGCCCTTTAGTACCGGTTGGTAAGACCAACCGGTACTATAAGGTTTGTTTTTTTTTATTTTTATGATTTCTTTTTCATTTAATTTTCTGTTTCCATTTTAATTCTTTTTCGTTTGCTGGTATTTTACGATACTACACATTGTAC
>NC_041385.1:792726897-792732462 GCF_002162155.2 Triticum dicoccoides | reverse complement strand
TATATATATATATATATATATATATATATATATATATATATATATATATATAGAATTTCTAGTAGAACCAATCATGCATATATATATCATCAATGTCTCACAAACCACCATATTAATTAATTCACACATACACACATGTATAGCTATATACAATTTCTCCTACATATGCATGTTGCTTTCGAAGCCAGTGGCATTAGCCTAATTGGTGCCTTCGGAGCACGATGACAATTGGAAGTGGTTTTCATGGGGGCGGTAGCGGGTAATAGTATTCTCCCTTCGGATTTATGACCTGGTCGAGCAAAAATCCCGCTATTTTCTCTTGAAGTGCTTCTACGCGCTCCGTTTCTAGGAGCTTCTCCCGCACCTCTCTGAACTGTTAAGAAGGAGATCAATATGCATGTGTATTAGTTGTGTGACTAGATATCGATAATGGTGTAAAAATTGTGAATAGTGTTCTGACAAGCGTACCCATTCCTGTCTTTGAGATTTGCTCCTTTCGGACGCCATCATGCGAATATTTTCGCAAACGCAGAATGCACACAGATCAGTCCCCTGCGCCTGCTTCAGGGCCTTTACGAGAATGGAATTTGATCAGATAATAATTAATCAAGCATGATAATTAAAGAGATGGTAGCTAGCTAGCTAGCTAGTACTATTTAATTATTTACCTTGGGTCGAAATCATTTAAGCTTTTTTTTCCATTCGCCTTCCGTGACGCTGATGAACCTTGCCCAAGCCCTGCCCGCCGACAAAGAAAATGAATAAAGGGGTTATTAAATAGTTCATATCATGAAATGACGAACTAAATAGGCCGAGATATATAGTTAATAATGATTGAAATTACCTGTTGACTATCCCAAACAAGATGTTATAGTCAGTATTTTCTTTGAGTAGTGAGTCCAGTATTTCAACTGTTCCGGCGTCAACTTTAATGATACACAAGATCCAGTGAAATCTGCATGCACACACGTTTGCATGTTTTAATTAAGCGGGTACATGTAAGCAAAAACATGTAGCTAGCTAGTAGGCAAAAACTGAGAATTTGTAGTACAAGACAGTGTGACTTACTGGAAGTTGTAAGGAACTAGTATATCTTCATTGTATTTGAGGCGCCTCAAGAACTCTAGCATGTTGTCCTCTACGGCCTTTTCATGATGTGGATTTCTTAGCCATATGTATTCATTAACGGTGTTTGGGTCAATGAACCCAATGCCAAAGCGTCCACCTTTTCTCATTTCATACATCTTCATCCTGCATATTACCACAGAAAAGAATATAGTGAGGATAATTACAGGTAATGATTGATCAAAATGATCAGTACAGCTAGCTTGAGACTTAAATTACAGAAAGAAATCACTTACAGACAATAGCAACCGACGATAGATTTGTCGAGTGCGTCTTGATTGTATAACTGAAACAGTTCAGAATACTCAACGGACAGAGCTTTCTCATGGAAGTAATGCTCCTCCTTGACATTCACCATGCGGGACAATCGATCGGAAATCTTGGTAATGTTCATGTACCATTGATGCAATTCACACATTCTCGTTGGGAGGTTCTTGACCTTGTCTGGCTCGACCAAAGGTTGGCCCCGGACATATTTCTGTTTTATTTCATCCTCTGTAAGCACAGGAATGGGCTCGATCTCGAGGAGAAAAGTGATGTTGAGAACTTCAGCCTGCATTATATGGTCCTTGGTTATTACCACATTGCCCACCCCGGGAACGTAAACTGTTTGCCCACAATAATATTGGGCGCGCGTACTGTCACGTGTTGTTGGCACAACAAGCGAGGGGATCGATTGCGCCGCTTGTTCTCCCAGCTGGGGAATGGTTTTCCCGCATTTTTTGACAGGTGCTTGTTGTTTGCTCGATCCCGAGCTCGCCTCCTTACGTAGACGTGCTCGATTTAACTTCCTGATGTGGCTCTCATAGTCTGTGTCAACAGGCTTGGGAGCTGGTGGTTGAGCCATACGAATGAAGTGGTCAATCGTTTCCTCAGGCACTTTCTCCCTTGGCGGCGGTGGCGGTTTCGGTGCAAAATGGGCTTCCACCTCGGCCTTCGATATGGCTGCGTTTTCCTCCTCGGACTTGTCATAAGGCCTCTGCGGAAGAGGCGTGAGGCTTGGACCATATTTATATCGCTTGCCTACGCCTGTACTTCCTGTACTACCTTGACTCGTACCGCTACGCACCATACCTGCGGGGTGTCTCTTCTGCGATTGCTGAGGCGGCGGAGACGCCTGACGGGGCTGAGTTGGACGAGGAGGAGTGGCCTGAAGCTGTGCCGGACTTGGAGGAGGAGTGGCCTGAGGTTGTGCCGGACTTGGAGGAGGAGTGGACGTCTGACGCTGTGGCGGACTTGGAGGAGGAGGAGTGGCCTGACACTTTGCCGGACTTGGAGGAGGAGTGGCCTGACACTTTGCCGGACTTGGTGGACTTGCAGGAGCGGGAGTCTGCTGACTCGGTGGCGGACTTCGATGAGGAGTCGGCTGACGCGGTGTCGGTGGCCTTCGAAAGATGATGCAATCCTTTTTCCATAGGATGATACGATGGTTGGCCTCTCCGAGAAAGTGCTCGTCGTCACCTCCAGGAATGTCAAGCTGTAGCTCCGAATATGGGTCCACCACCTCATCAACCAAGACACGAGCATAGCCCGCTGGAATCGGGTTGCAATGGAAGGTTGCCTTGGGGGGATTTGTAAAAGCAACGGCGTCCGCCACCTTCATGGATATGTTCTTCATTTTGACGTGTAGCTCGTAGTTAGTATTCTCCGTGATGTCATCCACGGGGTATCTATCCAGCATTGCGTCGTCCGGGGCAGAACCCACACTGCTTCTCGGCATGGATGGGGCGGTGCTATCCAATGCTGGATCATTCGCTAGCTGCTGCCGCTGCTGAGAGCCCCTTTGCTGGGTAAGTGAGTCGATCTACTCCTGCTGCCGCTGGAATTTGACTGCCAATTCCGCTTGACTTGCTTCTAGGCCTTGAGGGCGTTCATAGTCCCGCTTCCTCTGCTCCTCCTCCATCTTCCTCTTCTTCTCCTCCACAATCTTCTTTCTCGCACGGGTTCTGTAGTCGGTGTTCCAGTCTGAAAACCCCTCATACCACGGAATAGCGCCCTTGCCTCGTGTTCTTCCCGGGTGTTCAGGATTTCCCAGGGCACGCGTAAGCTCGTCGTTCTCTCTGTTGGGCTGGAACACCCCCGATCGTGCCTCTTCTATTGCAACAAGTATCACATCGTCGGCTCCCTTCAGACTTGCCCTCGTCGAAACATTGCCTGTCTTCGGGTCCAACTCCCCCCCTATGCGCATAGAACCAAGTCCTGCACCTGGGGGGCCAACTCTTAGTAATCGGAGTGACACCTGCATCCTCCATCTCTTTCTCAGACTTGTCCCACTTAGGCATTACCACTGCATAGCCACCTGGCCCCAGCTTATGAAACTTATCCTTTTTTTCGGCATTCTTCTTGTTTATTCTCGACCGTTCCTTAGCTAATTCCGAATTCTTGAATTTCACGAAATCGTCCCAATAAGCACGTTGGTTCTCTAGTGTTCCCTCGAATACTGGAGTCTTCCTTCCTCCCTTGACGTACTTGTCCCATTCACGATTCTTGTGGTTCTTGAATGCAACCGCCATCTTCCTAAGAGCAGCGTCCTTGACTTTCTGCACATCTGCTTCTGTGAAATGATCTGGTAGGGTGAAATGTTCCATGAAAGTATCCCAAAGCAGCTCTTTTTGTCTTTTGTCAACAAAAGTAACATCTGGACGTGGAGCAACGTCCTTTTTGTCTTTTGGTCTTTCGTCTTTTGCTGGCTCTCTCCATTCTTGAAGGGAGATCGGGAGTTGGTCCTTCACAACAACTCCACACTGACGAACGAACTTGTCCACAATCTTCTTAGGCGCTAATGATTCGCCATTAGGTTTGATTGCCTCGATATTGTACTTTACGCCCTCCTTCAACTTTTTGTTCGGGCCTCGTTTCGTCCTTTTGCCTGAAGATTTGCTCGATCCGGATGGCTGAAAGAACAAAGATCGATTCGTTAATATATCTTCAAGTCATTTAAAACATGTGACGATCACCAGATGCCTGCTTATATAAATATATATACCTCGCCGGTCTTTGTTGTTTCAAGATCAACATTTTCTTCGTCATCATCATAATCATAGTTCATGACTTCATCAATTCGGTCGTCGCGATCGAATATCATATCACCCTCTCCTGTGTTGTTTAGAAATTCGGAGCCGTCATAATCTTCTTCATTCTGATCATCATCTGGCCCGTGAGGATGGCGTATCATATCGAACATGGCCTGTTCTCCCTCTCTGCTGGTATTGTCTGCCATAGCTTTTATTTAACTAATCCAAAAGAAATATAAAACAATTTAGTATTCAAATTACATCGTCTCGAATAATATATATAATCTCAAATACATCGTCTCGAATAATAGATATAATCTTGAAAACATCGTCTCGAATAATAGATATAATCTCGAATACATCGTCTCGAATAATAGATATAATATCGAATACATCACTGGCTAGGTAGCTAATAAAGATCGAATACTACAGAAGAATCTAGGACACTCACGGTTCCTGCGGCGCGGGCGGTAGACACCGAAAGAGAAGGAACCCTCACAGGATCATAGCTGAAGCGAGATCCTTGAAGAAACTGCCAGGTATTGGAGAACCTGCCGCCCTCTAACGCAACCATGTAGCGATGGACGTGCTCGTCCTCCTCCCTGACACGGCGACGTACCACCTCCGGCGGGGCCGGCTCCCTCCGCACCGAAACTGGCCCACGCGAACGCCACCAAACGAGATCAGGGTCGACGACAGGACCGGGGGCCGGGTTCCTCATCAAGCGGCGCGCCCCTCCAGGCAGCACCTCCTAGTGCCAGCCCGGCGGAGCCCAGTCCCGGACATGGGTCAGCCGGACGTCGTCGCGGACGTGTCGATGGCGAGGATGCGGGTTGGGCATCGTCGAGAACAAATACTAGCTATATGCCCGTAAAAAGTAACATTTTTTTAATGATTGGATTTTGATAACTAAAATTTCTAACATTTCTATACAACTAACATTTCTGTAACATTTCTAACAATGCTATATATAACTAACATTTCTATAACATTTCTAATATTTCTATAACTAAAAAACAGAAAAAAATTATAACATTTCTATATATATAACTAACATTTTTATAACTATTTCTATAACTAAAAAACAGAAAAATTTCTAACAATTCTAACTTTTTTATAACTATTTCTATAACTAAAAAACAGAAAAATTTCTAACAATTCTAACATTTCTAACTATTCTAACAATTATAACATTTCTAACTATTTCTGAAAAACAGAAAAATTTATAACAATTTCTAAAAAACAGAAAAATTTCTAACTATTTGTATAACTAAAAAACAAAAAATGTATGTGTGTGTGTGTGTGTGCGCGCTCACTGGCGAGGCGAGGGACGACGGGGGGCGGCGACGGGGGCCGGGCGCGCGGCGACGGGGACGGCGACGGGCGCGGCGACGACGGGGATGATGATGACGGGGACATGGACGGG
>NC_041385.1:792716544-792726296 GCF_002162155.2 Triticum dicoccoides | reverse complement strand
AGATGAGAAACTGAAATTTTCGTAAGTGTTGTTTATATAGGAGGGGCCTTTAGTACCGGTTTGTGCCACCAACCGGTACTAAAGGCCAGTTTTGGCCAGCCCAAGCGGCGGGAAGCGACCCCCTTTAGTACCGGGTGGTGGCACAAACCGGTACTAAAGGCCCCCCCTTTAGTACCGGTTTGTGCCACGACCCGGTACTAAAGGGGGTGCGCTGGCGCAGGTGCGGTTCGGCAAGTTTAGTCCCACCTCGCTAGCCGAGGGGCGACCGCACTGGTTTATAAACCCCCGTGCGGTCGCTCTCTCGAGCTCCTCTCCAAAGCAGGCCTACTGGGCCTACGTGTTCTTTGCTTCCCTGTGGGCCCACTTGGCCTTTGCGGGCCTGCATCCTGGCCCAACACCAAGGTGGGTTTCTAGTTGTATGCAGGCCGCTCTGGCCTAGTAGGCGGGCTTTTTATTTTTATTTTTTTGCTTTATTTACTTTTGTGTTGTTTTTTTGTGTATTTAGAGTTTCTTTGTGAATATTTTTGCTTTAGGTACAAAAAATTACAAACTTTCTGTTAGTGCCCGTAGTTTTCAAATTTGAATAGTTTAAATTTTGAATTATTTGAAATTAGTGTGAATCACTAGTTTGTGAATAACTTAACTTTAAAAATCAGTAAAGGCATGAAAGAATTTGTTTGTACATAAAATTTCTTCGCGTTTCAAATGCCAAAACACATAACTACCCTATCTATTACAGAGATTCCCCTCTGGGTGTGAAACACAGAAGAAAGTGATGATAGTGAAGCCGATCACATCCCAGATCTTGGGGTGTGAAACTTTTTCTTCGCGTGTGTCCCTTTGCACCGTAACCATGGAAAATCTTCATCATTTAACGGGATGCTCGGGTCAATATTCACTGTGAATGGAGCAATTTCATCAAACTTTTCATAATCTTCTGGCTTGTCTGTCTTGTCATCCACTCCCACGATGTTTCTCTTCCCAGAAAGAACTATGTGCCGCTTTGGATCATCGTACGATGCATTCGCTTCCTTATCTTTTCTTTTTCTTGGCTTGGTAGACATGTCCTTCACATAGAAAACCTGTGCCACATCATTGGCTAGGACGAATGGTTCGTCTGCATACGCAAGATTATTGAGATCCACTGTTGTCATTTCGTACTGCGGGTCTTCCGTTACCCCGCCTCGTGTCATATTGACCCATTTGCACCAAAACAAAGGGACCTTTAAACCACGTCGATAGTCAAGTTCCCATATGTCCTGTATATAACCATAATATATTTCCTTTCCCGTCTTGGTTTCTGCATCAAAGCGGACACCACTGTTTTGGTTGGTGCTCTTCTTATTTTGGGCGATCGTGTAAAATGTATTACCATTTATCTCGTACCCTTTGAAAGTCATTATATTCGAAGATGGTAACTGGGACAGCAAGTACAGGTCATCTTCAATAGAGGTGTCATGCATGGTACGTGTCTGCAACCAGCTGGCGAAACTCCTGGTTTGTTCACGTGTAATCCAGTCATCATACTGCTCCGGGTGTTTGGAGCGTAGCAAATTCTTATGTTCATCCATATACGGAGCCACCAAGGCGGAATTCTGTAGAACTGTGTAGTGTGCTTCAGTGAGAGAATGTCCGTCCATACATATTATTTGTTCCCCTCCTAGCGTGCCTTTTCCATCCAGTCTGCCCTTATTGCCGCGAATCAGGAACACCAATCGGCTTAAGTTCAGGAACAAAGTCAATACAAAACTCAATGACCTCCTCATTTTGATGGCCCTTGGAGATGCTTCCTTCTGGCCTAGCACGGTTATGAACATATTTCTTTAAGACTTCCATGAACCTCTCAAAGGGGAACATATTGTGTAGAAATACAGGACCCAAAACGTTAATGTCTTCGCATAGGTGAACTAGGACGTGCGTCATGATGTTGAAGAAGGATGGTGGGAACACCAACTCGAAACTGACAAGACATTGCACCAAATCATTCTGTAACCTTGGTATGATTTCTGGATCGATTACCTTCTGAGAGATTGCATTGAGAAATGCACATAGCTTCACAATGGCTAATCGAACGTTTTCCGGTAGAAGCCCCCTCAATGCAACCAGAAGCAGTTGCGTCATAATCACGTGGCAGTCATGAGATTTTAGGATCTGAAACTTTTTCTCTGCCATGTTTATTATTTCCTTTATATTCGACGAGAAGCCAGATGGTACCTTAATACTGAGCAGGCATTCAAAGAAGATTTCCTTCTCTTCTTTGGTAAGAGCGTAGCTTGCATGACCCTGATGTATGCCGTCTTCTCCGTGCATACGTTGCTGGTCCTCCCATGCCTCAGGTGTATCTTTTGTCTTCCCATACACGCCCAAGAAGCCAAGCAGGGTCACGCAAAGATTCTTCGTCACGTGCATCACGTCGATTGCGGAGCGGACCTCTAGGTCTTTCCAATATGGCAGGTCCAAAAATATAGATTTTGTCTTCCACATGGGTGCGCGTCCGTCAGCGTCCTTCGGAATAGGTTGTCCGCCAGGACCCTTTCCAAATATCACCTTCAAATCCTTGACCATATCATGTACATCAACACCAGTACGGTTGTGAGGCTTCGTCCAATGATCCGCCTCACCTTTGAAATGCTTGCCTTTCTTTCTTATGGGATGCCTGCTCGGAAGAAATCGACGATGTCCCAGGTACACATTCTTCTTACAACTATTCAAATATATACTGTCGGTATCATCCAAACAGTGCATGCATCCGCGGTATCCCTTGTTTGTCTGTCCTGAAAGGTTACTGAGAGCAGGCCAATCATTGATGGTCACGAACAACAACGCCTTTAGGTCAAATTCTTCCCCCATGTGCTCATTCCACGCACGTACACCTGTTCCATTCCACAGTTGTAAGAGTTCTTTAACTAATGGCCTTAGGTACACATCAATGTCGTTGCCGGGTTGCTTAGGGCCTTGGATGAGCACTGGCATCATAATGAACTTCCGCTTCATGCACAACCAATGAGGAAGGTTATACAAACATAGAGTCACAGGCCAGGTGCTATGGTTGCTGCTCTGCTCCCCAAAAGGATTAATGCCATCTGCGCTTAGACCAAACCATACGCTCCTTGCGTCATCTGCAAACTCCTTCCCGTACTTTCTTTTGATTTTTCTCCACTGCGACCCGTCAGCGGGTACTCTCAACTTTCCGTCTTTCTTACGGTCTTCTATGTGCCATCGCATTGCCTTGGCATGCTCTTTGTTTTGGAACAAACGTTTCAACCGTGGTATTATAGGAGAATACCACATCACCTTGGCAGGAATCTTCTTCCTGGGGCGCTCGCCCTCGACATCACCAGGGTCATCGCGGCTGATCTTATAGCGCAATGCACCACATACCGGGCAAGCGTTCAAATCCTCGTACTCACTGCGGTAGAGGATGCAATCATTAGGGCATGCATGTATCTTCTGCACCTCTAACCCTAGAGGGCAGACAACCTTCTTTGCTTCGTATGTACTCTTGGGCAATTCGTTGTCCTTTGGAAGCATATCCTTTATCATTACCAGCAACTTTCCAAATCCCTTGTCAGATACACCATTCTCTGCCTTCCATTGCAGCAATTCCAGTGTGGTGCCCAGCTTTTTCTTGTCACCTACGCAATTCAGGTACAACAATTTTTTGTGATCCTCTAACATGCGCTGCAACTTCTTCTTCTCCAAATCACTTGCGTAATTTCTCTTTGCATCGGCAATGGCCCGACCTAGATCATCAACGGGCTCATCTGATGCCTCTTCTTCAGCTTCTTCCCGCATTGCCGGCTCAGCTTCTTCCCGCATTACCGGCTCAGCTTCTTCCCCCATTGTTGTATCATCGTATTCAGGGAACCCATGGCCAGGATAGCTGTCGTCGTCCTCTTCTTCTTCATTGTCTTCCATCATAACCCCTCTTTCTCCGTGCTTGGTCCAAACATTATAGTGGGGCATGAAACCGGACTCAAACAGGTGGACGTGAATGGTTCTTGACGTAGAGTAATTGCGACCATTCTTACAGCCAGCACATGGACAAGGCATAAAACCATCCGCCCGCTTATTTGCCTCAGCCGCAAGCAGAAAAGTATGCACGCCCTTAACGAACTGGGGAGAGCATCGGTCATCGTACATCCATTGCCAGCTCATCTTCATTACACAACACCGAATAGACCAAATTAATACAAGTTCATACAACACTTAAATGCAACAAACAAATAACTCTCTAGCTAAAGCATTTAAATGCAACAACAAATGCGATCAAGATCGCAACTAAGGTAACAATTGATCCATCAGCATAATGATACCAAGCCTCACTATCGATGGCATATTTTCTAATCTTTCTAATCTTCAAGCGCATTTTCTCCATCTTGATCTTGTGATCATCGACGACATCGGCAACATGCAACTCCAATTCCATCTTCTCCCCCTCAATTCTTTTCAATTTTTCTTTCAAGTACTCGTTTTCTCTTTCAACTAAATTTAACCTCTCGACAATAGGGTCGGTTGGAATTTCCGGTTCACATACCTCCTAGATAAAAATATCTATGTCAACTTGATGGGCATAATTTGTCATAAACACGAAATGCAACAAATAGTTTTAAAAGAGAATATACCACATCCGAATCATAACAAGGACGAGGGCCGACGGGGACGGATATCAAAACCATGGCACTATGTATAACAAACAACGTACGGGTAAGATAATTATACGAGTAACTATATATCCAAATCACACAAACATCAATTTTTTATATAAAATTTCATGAACAAGAGGCTCACCACAAGGTGGTGCCAGCGACGGGACGGTGCGGGCGATCGACAGTGGTTACGACGGAGATTTAGAAGGCACTAAGTAAAACACACATACATATGCAAACTAAGTGTTATTTTGACCTCAAATTGCATATAAATCAAATACTACCACATATAATTCCTCCAAAATTACTAAAACCCACAATTAATCACTATATAAACCAATGCAAGAGCTAATCTAGCAATGATAGATGAAAGGACAAAGTTGCTAACCTTGGTGATCATTTGAATGGATGGGGGCCTGCAAATCTTGACAAATTTGGGGCAAATTTTGTGATGAACTCGAGAGGAAGAAGGGAAGAACAGAGGAGAGGGAGAGGGGAAAGGGGGAAGAACAGAGTGCGGGTGGACGAAGGGTTTATATAGGACGATCTTTAGTACCGGTTCGTGCCACGAACCGGTACTAAAGGTGCTGGAAGGGCCCCACTCTGACAACATCCTGCCACCACTTTCTTTAGTACCGGTTCGTGGCACGAACCAGTGCTAAAGGTTCGCCACGAGCCGGTACTAAAGAGCTCCTCCCACCTAGCTGTTGGAACCGGCACTAATGGACACATTACTGCCGGTTCTGCTACAAACCGGGACTAATGTGTCTCACATTTGACCCTTTTTCTACTAGTGTAATCACGGTACTATCTCCTCTGTAAAGCCTTCCAGTCAAACTGTCACAGTAGGTAATGGCTAAACCGTTCCTGCTACTCATGTTGGTCAATCTACACTTCCTTCTTCAGCCCAATCCCTCTCTCTTCATAACATTCTTGTCGTTCCTCACATTATTAAAAATCTTATCTCTGTTCGCCAACTCACTACTGACAATTTTTGTTCCATTGAATTTGATCCTTTCGAATTCTCGGTGAAGGCCTTTCCTTCCAGGGCCGTGATCCTTCGCTGCAATAGTCCCGGGCCCCTGTATCCCGTCTGCCGTCCCCGACAAGATGAAGCTCTCGTCACAACCACTTCGTCATCACTCTGGCATGGCCGCCTCGGACATCCTGGTCATCACACCATGTCACGGCTTCAACACTCCAAGTCTATTTCATACAATAAAGATGGGCCGCCACTCTGTCATGCCTGTTAGTTAGGAAAACATGTTAGGCTTCCGTTTTATGATTCTTAAACAGATACAATTCGTTCGTTTCAACTTTTACATTGTGACCTGTGGACATACCCTGTTCCTAGTACATATGGTTTTTGCTACTATATCATTGTTGTTGATGATTTCTCTCTCTACTTCTGGAGTTTCTCGCTTCGTAAGAAATCTGATGTTTATGCGACACTCATCGCTTTTCATGCCTATGATCATACACAATTTAACCTACCATCTTAGCTATCCAATGCGATAATGGTGGAGAGTTTCTCAATACTCATCTCGACATCTTATGTGCTCAACATGGAATTCTTCTTCGTTTTTCCTGTCCCCATACTTCTCAACAAAAGGCAAGGCCGAACGTTCCATTCGCACTACCAATGATGTTATTCGTACACTATTGCTTCAGGCCTCACTTCCACCCTCTTTTTGGGCCGAAGCTCTCTACACTGCCACATATCTCATAAACATCCGTCCTACCGCAGCCACAAAATTCTCCGTACGATACGCAACTCTTTTCGGCATCACACCACCTTATAATGATCTTCATGTTTTTTGTTGTCTTTGCTATCCAAACACCTCCTCTACTACATCTAACACCTCCTCTACTACATCTAACAAACTCTCTCCTCGATCTATAAAATGTGTCTTTCTTGGATACCCTCCTCGGCGCAGAGGCTATCGTTGTCTTGACTTAGGCACATGACGCATTATCATCTCTCGCCATGTTGTTTTCGATGAAACAACATTTCCCTACGCCCCACCAGCCCAACCTCCAGTTTCAACATCATCAATAGAAACCACCACTTCCCTTGACCCTTCTCTCCTAGTTTCACATTCATCACCCTCTATGCATGCACCCGCCACCCCTTTGTCAGTTCCATCTACGCCTGATAGCCCGCTTAGTCCCACCACCCCTTCGTCGGTACCACCGACGCCTGATAGCCCGCCTAGTCCCTCGGGCTCGCTCACTCCCACCAGCCAGCCTAACTACACTGTCGCGTCTCCCTCCCCGGGTCCCGCCAGCCCACCACCTATGTTACCAGCACCTGAGCCGGCACATATTCACTGGACTCGCTCAATGACCGGTCGTTTACAGCCACCGATTGATCGCCTGAATCTTTCTGCTGTAGTCTCCTCGCCCATACCTCATAATTATCTCATACCTCTTCGTGACCCATCATGGCGCCACGCGATGCAAGAAGAATTTGATGCTCTCACTCTAAACAACACAGGGTCCCTTGTTCCTTATCCTTCCGGTGCAAATATCGTGAGTGGTAAATGGATTATTCGACCTAAATATCATTCTGATGGCTCACTTATGGATTATTCGACCTAAATATCATTCTGATGGCTCACTTGCTCGTCACAAATCCTGTTGGGTCCGTTGGTTTTCTCAACAACCCGGGGTTGACTATGATGAGACCTTTAGCCCCGTTGTCAAGCTAGCCACTATACGATTAGTTCTCTCTATCACTCTCTCTTCTTATTGGCCTATTCATCAACTAGACGTTAAAAATGCATTTCTTCATTGTCATCTCGATGAGGTCGTCTATAGTCAACAACCCTCTGGTTTCATTGATCCTCGTTATCCTGACTATGTATGTCGCTTGCATAAATCCTTGTACGGTCTTAAACAAGCTCCTCGAGCGTGGTTTCAGCGGTTTGCAAACCTATGCTCGTTCTATTGATTTCGTTGAGTCCAAGTCTGACGCTTCCTTGTTTATTCTTCATAAGGGAAACATCACTGCATATTTTCTTCTCTATGTCGATGACATCATCCTTACTGCCTCTTCTCCTACTTCTCTCTCATCGATTATCACTTCGTTTGCTAAAGAATTTGCTATGAAAGATCTTGGACCTCTTCATCACTTTCTCGGCATTTCTGTCTCTCACACATCTAGTGGCTTACATCTCTGCCAACGGCAGTACTTTCTCGACATTCTCTCCCGGGCCGGCATGCGTGACTGTAATCCTATTTCTACTCCAGTTGACACTAACGCCAAACTCTCATCCACCAATGGTTCCCCTATTTCTGATCCTTCACTCTATCGTAGTCTTGCTGGTGCTCTTCAGTATGCCACCCTCACTCGACAAGACATTGCCTATGATGTTCAACAAGTGTGTCTTCATATGCATGATCCTCGCGAACCCCATCTTCTTTTTCTTAATCGTATTCTCCGATATCTAAAAGGCACACTTGACCTTGGTTTGACACTTCATATCTCTTCCTCTCCTAAACTCATTGTCTATTTAGATGCCGACTGGGCTGGTTGCCCCGACACCAGACGCTCCACTTCCGGGTTTTGCATGTTTTTTGGTGATAATTCGATCTCATGGTCTTCTCGGCGACAGACTACCATTTCCCGCTCCAGTGCGGAAGCTGAATATCGCATTGTTACTACTACAGTAGCCGAGTCTTGTTGGGTCTGTCAATTACTACAGGAACTTCATCGCACAGTCACCACCGCCACAGTTGTGTTTTGCGACAATGTTAGTGTTGTTTATCTTGCTCATAATCCAGTACAACATCGCCAGACCAAACACATCGAGCTTGACATTCATTTCATACGTGAGTAGGTTGCTGTTGGAGACGTCCGTGTTTTACATGTTCCATCTTCGTCACAGTATGCTGATATTTTCATGAAAGGGCTACCGTCTGCACTCTTTCGTGAGTCTAGATCCAGTCTTCACGTCGCTGCTCTTCCCAGTTCAGACTGTGGGGGCGTGTTGGAGAGTCCTAGTCCGGCTGCTATAGCTAGAGTTCCTAATATAGATCATGTCGGTTTGTATCCTACCTAAACTTGTAACTCAAGTTGATTTCCCTATATATATATATAGGGATTTTGTCATATATATATATATATATATATATATATATATATATATATATATATATATATATATATATATATATATATATATATCCGCTTCCGTGCGCAGCGGCGTCCACTCTATGTTGACTCCTCTCACGACTTCCGTGTGCGGCGGTGATCGCTCTACGTTGACTCCCCCAATGCCTTCCACAAGCGGCTCTGCGGGTGGTGGTGACTGCTCATCGTCGGCAAGTGTTTCTACCTCGACCTCTTCTATCGTGTCGCTGTCTGCGCATGAGATTGCACAACTGTGATGCCTACTTGATGCTTGGGATTCTTCACTGGTTTTTGCAGGTTCCATGACTGACTCTTCTGGCAATGAGAAATCACCTTCAACCCATTCAGGTACATCCCCATGGATTCTTGATACTGGAGCATCTTTTCATATGACTTACGATTCTTCCACTTTGACCTCCGTTTGACCTATCGACTCTCCTGTTCGTGTTCATATGGCTGATAGTACTCCCCTCCCTGTAGCTAATTGAGGCACTCTTAGCACTTCTTCATTTCACGTTCCTCTGTAGCTCATGTTCCTCGACTTACCATGCAGGTCATATCTGGTGGTCAGATTGTTGACTCTAGTTGCAGGGTCATTCTCGACTTGGGTTCCTGCTCTGTTCAAGATCGTCGCACAGGCACTCTGCTTAGTGCTGGCCCTCGATGCTCTGATGGTCTCTGGGAGCTTGAGTTGCTTCGTCTTCCCTCGACTGCCACCGCCGCCACTCTCACATCCCATGTTGCCGCATCTACCAGCTCTTTTCAGCAGTGCCATCATCATCTTTGCCATTTATGTGGTTCTCGTCGCTCGTCTTTGGTTCGTCGCGGCATTCTGGGGGTTGTCTCTCGCAACGCTTCGTTGGATTATCTAGGTTGTAGGCTTGGCAAATAGATTCAACTACCCTATCCTCATAGCGAGCCAGTGTCCGAGCGTCCTTTTGATCTCATTCACTCTGATGTTTGGGGTA
>NC_041385.1:792500037-792516915 GCF_002162155.2 Triticum dicoccoides | reverse complement strand
TTTTGTGTTTTTGACAAAACCAGTGTTCTTCAAGGGATAATAATATTAGCACCCCGGATGAGGCCATGGAGCAACTTGCCTAACATCGAAGATAGTGAGCAACAAAAGAGGAGGTAGTTGAGTTTCATAGTTTAGTGCAAGATATCCTTCTTTGTTTCATTTTACCCGCAGCCTCCAGCACTTTGTCTTCCCAGATCCATTTTCAGTTCTTTTTTGATCGTGATACAACGATGGTATCATGATCACTGTAAATGTCCGACCAATGTTCTGGCGGCGACCGTCTTCTAGCCGTCGACCACAAGAGGCTGAAGCAGTAGAGGAGGAAGAACATATGTCTAAGTTCAAAAGGCACGGTGCAGCATGCAAATATAACAGTTCACCCAAACTTAAATTGATGTCGTGGTTTAAGAAATGTTAGGCTTAGACAAGGTAAGAAAGTTAATCCTACTACATTTTATTCATACCACATTGGTCAAATAAAAAAAGTATGACATTATACCATAATGAGTGTCATATACCAAACTACTTCAGCAAAATCTCTACCTGACGAGAAAGATGGGCAATATACTTCAACACCGAAATCCTATAGTCTCAAGTCTGAACATAGGAATTGCACTTATGTACTTTGTATGACACAGAGAGCAATGAATTGAAGCGCACATGGATGTCAAGATTTGAGATAATGTTGGTACTAACAGATATGGCCTTGATTCTACAAACACAAAGAAAAAGATATGACATGAATCGAGGTTAAAGTATATAAATAATGTACCTACCAACTCTCTTATTATAAAGGTGGCATCAGTTTTAAAATTGTTTACTCTAACACCAACACAATATTCACTTGCCACATATTCTTCATCATACCACCCTCCTGCCTATCACATGCTCTCGAAAATGGCCAAATTCAGTGGAATGTTGGTAAAAAGATAGAGCAACGAAATCAAGAAACATCCGGTACGTGCGTATGAAGTGTTGGGAATGCAAGGCATCCCGAAGCACATTCCCTAAGGCATATACGGATGGGGTTTCAAATGTCAGACGTTGAATACCAAACCATCCATTATTGTTGTTTTGGATGCAAATGAATGAAAGACATAGATAATCGAGAGCAAAATAAGGGAATACTGATCTGCTATCGCCGCCTCACAATTACAGAGTGGAAGCATGTAGAGGATCCTTGGAGAAATGGTTGAACAGTTGGAAAGGCAAGCTGCTCTCAATTGAAGGACGGCTGGTTTTCATTAACTCTTTCCTCACAAATATGATTCTCTATATGCTTTCTTTCTTCCAACTCCTAAAAGGGCTCCTGCAAACACAAGACAATTTTAGATCCAGATTATTTTCGCAAGGAGCAGCCAGCTATGGAGTTTTTTTTTCCAACATGGGTGGTAACATAACCTCAGGATTGATCCACTACCACTTTTTACATAGGCATATTGTCGGTCAATTGGAATTTACTGTTTCCTATTTGTAGGTTTTGTTCCTCTTTTCCTTTGTCAGACTTCTGGTGTTTGGCTTTGTGCATCCTATTTATTCAAAGACCGGGTGTTACTCAGAATGTTTGTCATCCTCCTGATGCTACATTTTGAGATAATAAAAGACACCCTTTACTACAAAAAAAATGCATCCCAGTAGTTATTTCGTCAATCAAGGTGAGTCGTATATTTAGTCACGTGACTGAAATTAGTTGTTGTGCTAGTCTGGCCATAATCCTACAAATCTTCCGAGCCGTAAAGCAGGTCCTCCACATCATCTAGCAAAGTGTCAATCAGGAGACTAGCCCGGTTGGTCGTTCCTTCCTTGCTGCAAAATAATGCCCCTAGGATTCTGAATAGCTTTGTGCCACATCCACACCCTTTACTGCTAGACGAACAGAGGGGCTTGACTAATGGACAGATCCTTGACCCACCATTGGTAAAAGAAGGGGAGACAGGAGCTCAGCAGGATATCCTTCCCCTTGCCCATGCCTACCACCAGCGGTGTAACGCCGTTGCCAAGGGACTTCTCTGTTTGCACTTCTAGGATTATTCGACATTAGCTTCTGACCTGACACAATACGTGTGAAGTGATTGCTTGTCCTAAACCTACTTCAATAGAATAACTTACACTTCTTTTGTTGATTGTGATGATGGTGGTCTGAACTTAAACTTTATTTTGTTCGACAAAAGATGTATTTTATTGACTCACAATGAAGAATCTAGAAGATACAAACACAATAAGAGCACACCCGACCTGTGCGTAATTAGAATGCACACAATCAACACCAAAATACACGCAAATAAACCCACCCGCAAATAGCAAAGTCAAATAAGACCAAAGTTACGCCTAAACGTGGAAAAGAAAACGGCCTGAAGCAACCAACAACAATTGCCATACTACAAAAACGTGGAAAAGAAAACGGCCCGTATTCGCACCAACCATCTCTTGACATCACAAGGAAAATCGGGTTCTTCAAGAACAACGGTATTAAGAAGGAAACAACGCTCAAACGTTGCTGCCACAAAATTTAACCATCATAGGCTAGATACTAGGTTTCCCCCCTAAAGAATAATTCTCAGCATATCCGAGCAATGCCTTCAGCAAGGTATACGACGGGAAAATATCGCTATCGCCAGATATAACCAACTTGGGCTAGATTCTAGGTACTTGAGAAGCACAACCAAGACGGAGTCAATCAAGTGTAGTCTTCACCACTTTTCCGCTATCCGAACAGCTACATGTAGGCCTAGAAATTCCACTGCCCTCGCCCCAAAACCATACCTTCTGCGTCAAGCCCCATTCGTAGATTGCATCTCACCGTCAAAAGAAATCTAACTGGAGTTTCATTTGAATATGAATTAAATTTGACTCATTTTTTATTAGAATACAAAATTTGTTAAAAAAATCATAAGGTAAATTTCTAGCAACCGGTGCCCCATGAGATTATTTTCATTGGTAATTCAAAACCTTGCTCTCTCTTTCTCTCTCTCTCTGTGTGTGTGTGTGTGTACGCGCGCGCGTGCACGCAGGATGGAGACGTGCGAAGATGATCGAAGGGCACGGGTTTTGAGATTTGAAATCCACTTTTTAACACAAGATATATATAATTTTAACTTTGGGTTGTTGATAGCTCGTCCATCTACCAACAACTTTATAAACTCTTCATGAAGTCCTACGTAATTGAGGCTAGTAGCTAGGGTAGTTAATATCAACCATTATAGCGAGGGAACAGCAGAGATGATTGCATTCTCGGTGTTAAAGACAGAGTGAGGATATGCATGTTGTGTGGTGACTGCCGTTCTTTACATACAGAGCCCCCATAATGGGCACAAAGAGTAGATAGTGTACTGTGAGAACAAATGCTCTTTCCTCCAGAACTCGCCAACGTACCAAGAAAGGAGTTTACTAATCAACTTGCCCGCTAGCTACAAGCTAACAAGAACGGTTCAGAGACAAAACACTCGACAGGAAGAAGGAGATGGGATAAACACAAGATGTGGATATGCATTATAGGAGTGAGACACATCTGGAAGCGAAATGTTTGCATTACCTGTATATGTCGGAGGGCTAGGTCGGCAAGTAGGCTAAGAACGGCAGCCGAGGTGAGCAGTAGACTAGGAACAGTGAGCATCTCCACCGTGATGGCATCTGGCTTGGGCACCGATTCATTTCGCCGGTTCGGAGAGAGTATCTCCACCTTCAGTCGTGACTGTACTAGGGTGTCTTCTATTCTCACTCTTGGGCATCCTCTCCTCCAGGTGTTGATGTAGATCATGTCTCTCCGGCTTTTCTCATGATATGGGTCGTTGTCAGAGCGGAAAAATACCAATTAATGAAATCTATTGGGGGTTTTCTATATTAGGCATATATATTTCTTGAGGATTTATCATTTCTCTATAGGACTGTGTTAATGTCCAGTCGATCGTAACCCATCGTCCTCTAGCAACCCGCACGCTTGATTCCACCGATTATTTTTCTTCTCTCGACAACCGTATACGTCAATAGTAAATCGCTAATGTTTTTTCTGGTTTTTGGCTACACAATATAAAAAGAAAATAAAAGTTCAAGATAGGGGACTTGAACCCAAGTCTATTCGTTAGACTTTGAGCCCAATAACCAACAAAGCCATCTTTAGTAGTTGTCTATAGTATATTAACAAGGTTATTCTAACCTTTCTTTTTTTGTCATATCAGCGATAATATTTTTTTTTGCTTGATAACTTTGGCATGACCAGCGTGATAACTATGACTTGAGAAACATCATAACTATACTATGATAAGCTTGATAACTATAATATGAGAAGGTTAATGACTTTACCATGAGAAGTATAATAATTTTAGCATGGGGGAGTGGTAACTTCACACTGGGGTATGTTTCGACAAAAAAAGTTACCAAGACATGTTTCAGTATTGTTTTTCACATCGGTTAAAAGTTATCAAATGTGTTGTATGTAAATTATGGGTTGTCTGGTGGGTAAATTACCATGCTATTTGCACTAGGTTATCGGGGCATATTTCTAGAACTTTTTGCCCAAGGTGAAAAGTTATCAATGCGTTTATACGTAAGTTATCAGGTTGATTGTACGTAAGTTATTATCTTATTTACACATAAGTTACCGGGGGTATATTTTTAACAACCTTTTTCACCTCGGATGGTCAAAAAAGTGGTATTTTATTTGAACTTGTGAGGAGCCAAGTAGTGGGTGAGTTGGCTAATAGTGGGTTTTTCTGATGTTTTCGCTACATAATATGAGAAGAAAATAAAAGTTCTTGAAAGAGGATTCGAACCAAGATCTATGCAATAGCTATTGCGCCTAATTGCCAACTAAGCCACCTTCAGTTGTTTTAACCTTTCTTATTTCCACCATATCAGAAAAATAATAAACTTTGGCTTGGTAACTTGGCATGACCAGCATGATAACTATGGTACGACCAACATCATAACTATATCATGATAGGGCTGGTAACTACAGTACGAGAAGGTTAAAGCATGATAACTTTAGCATGAGGAAGTATGATAGTTTAACACAGAAGTTACCAGAGGAGTTATGTTTCAATGTTTTTTCCTTGAAGTCAAAGTTAACATGGTGGTTGAACGTATGTGTTATGAGGTCCACAGTGCATAAAAGCTACAAAGAGGATATTTCATCAACTCCACCCCCCCCCAACCCCACACCCTCATTGCCAAAGTTACCAGGACGAGGTGCATAAGTTATAAGGTTTACGATGTGTGTGACACCATGCTATTTGCACAAAATTTCATCAACACCCCCACCCCTTTCGTCACGAAAGTTTGGACTGGGGTACAGAAGTTATCAAGTCTGCAATGTGTGAGTCATCATGCTATACACACACAAAAGTTACCGGGGTATATTTCATCAACCCACCACCCTTCCGGTCGCTAAAGTTACCAGAACCTGGGTGCATAAGTTATCAAGTATCTGATGTGTGAGTTAATTACCATCCTATTCATACAAAAAAGTATCATGTGTACATTTACACTAGTTTTTTTGGGGTCAGAAATTAATCTATCATGTTTGTGGTGCGTATAATTATCGGGCTCATTAAAGAGAATTTACCGAGGGATGGCACATGAGAAAATGACTAATGTTGGAATTCTATAGAAGCAAAACATTTATTTCTCTAGAAAAGTGTTCATCACTACAAAAAAGAGACATGTGGAGTACAAAACACGTTGGATCAGTTATTAAAAAACTTGAAGCAAATGGTCTTGTCCTCTTGTCAAAGGCACTGTGGTCTTCTTGTATCGTTGTCGTTTAGTAAGGTATAAGTACAAATTAACCTGTACATGAAACATAACAGATTCTCATCTCAGCTGATAGCGCGTCATGACCACAACCAACAGGTTGTGTCTTTGAATCCTAGTAGTGGCCCTATTTTTTTCTGAGCTCTTTTTACGCACGAGAGTAGAAGCGAGCGGCTCCAGAATCATGCAAATCTGTCGCTAACTTCCAGTCGATTGGAAGTTAGCTTTCTCGTTCAACAAAATAATCCCTCCGATCAAAGTTACCGTGGTGTACGTAAGTTATTAAATTTGTGGTGCATCTATTATCATGTTATTTACGGAGAAGTTTTACAGGGGAGTATGTTTGAAAAACTTATTTTTTTTTCATGAGTCAAAGTTATCAAGGTGTTTGGATGTAATTTGCCAGGTATGGGGTACATAAGTTATCATGCAATTACATAGTAGTTACTAGGGGATGTTTGAACCAACTATTTCCCTGGTTCAAAGTTACCGCATTATTTATACGTAAGTTATCAGATACTCGTGTGTATATTATCATACTATTTACACGGAAGTTGTCGAGTTGTGTAATTGGTCTCGGTTAGTAATCATACATAGTTTTTTTAGTGTACTTTGTTTTTGAGGAACCTGCTTGATGCGTGGTCATTCAGAAGCACACATGGTCAAGCATAAACATTCTAATTTAATGTTTTTGCATGATTGGTTCGGCTAGCCTAGTCGGTAGTAGGATTATGATTCAACTTGAAGATCTAAAGTTCAAATCTCCCCTCACGCGATTTTTTAACCATTTTTAAACCTTAAAAATTGTAAAATGAAAGAGCGGCATGAGCGGGATCATTAACGAGAAAACTGGTTTAGAAGGAAAGAGTGGGCGGGGTCAATGGGATAAGAAGAAAAGAGATTAAAAGGAAGGATCAGATGGGATCAGCGGGATTAATACGAAAGATCGGATGGGGTCAGCGGGATTAAAGGGAAAAAGCGGATGGGGTCAGCGGGATTAAAGGGAAAAAGCGGATGGGGCAGCCGGTTTGGCTGGAAAATAGCTTTCTGATTCTCTAAGTTATCTAGGTTACCGTGGTTATCGAGAGTAATATGTATTCTTTTTTTTGCTGGTGTGGACATTTCAGTATTTTTTTTAACTGAAACATATTTTACCTTTGATTCCATAATCTGAAATCCTAGCGGCTAGACCATGTACTAGGACGGAGACATGCACATGCAACCAACGCGAAGAGCAGATATGCACGACCATCTCCTCACTGCATGGGTCACATCGTGTTCCTTGATGTCCTCTTTTTTTAATACAGTACAGACGCAAACGCTCATATACACGTGAATACATGCACCACTATAAACGCACACACGCACAACCTACCCTTATGATACGTCGCTGGCATATCATCCTAAAATTTACGAAGGCATCGTAGGCAGCTCGTCGTCGATAGGAACGTCTCCTCCCATTGAATGCGCATCGCCGGAAATACAGAAATAAATACAGGAATAAATGCGAACAACAGGATTTAAACCATGATGGGTTCGGGATGCCACAGTTGCTCTGACCATCCAACCACAGGTTGGTTTGCCTTGATGTCCTCTCCTGCTAGTGGTGTTGATTGGAAATCAAGACAAAGGTCTCTTTGCTGTGAAGCCCCTCTAGAACCACATGACAAGCTTGATCTTCGGTCAGAGATGTGGCTGGAAGAAGGTGTGAGCTTGCTTGTGCTTGAAATTCGACGCCTAACCTTACTAATTGAGGTAGGAAATAGCAATGGCACGATCCAACAAGCCCCAAAGCCATCACCACTTCGAGCTGATTCCCAAGAGTCCAGCCAAAGATACCGCAACCGAGTATATGA
This sequence comes from Triticum dicoccoides, assembly GCF_002162155.2. Classification (NCBI taxonomy): domain Eukaryota; kingdom Viridiplantae; phylum Streptophyta; class Magnoliopsida; order Poales; family Poaceae; genus Triticum; species Triticum dicoccoides. Next base: position 792,509,311 of record NC_041385.1, on the reverse strand, counting down.
TCTGGATGAGGTGGTGCTTTTGAGAAAAATGGTCTCTCTACTGATTATGCTTCTTCTTAAAATTCAGCACTACATGGTCATTAATTGTGTGTACTATTTTATTTAGTGAAAAGTATGTTTGCGGTGCATGGACCTGCCGTAGAGTTTGCTTTTGGTCCCTTGAGAAAATTTCGTAGACATTTGGCCCAGCGTCTTCACAAACCAGATGCATTCGGTATGCACCCAATCGGGTAGATGTCATCCTCTTCTTCCTAGTGGCAGTCAAAGTAAGTCATCTCCAGCAGTGCTGCGTACGTGTAGTGAGCGAGTTGGGTCTTGGTGCCACGCATGGAACGGGAGTAGCTTTACAGCCACCGAGCTGCTCAAGGACACACGACTCCTTAGCCGAGGCTGAGCAGCCCCACTGCTCCGACGAACATCCGTCGGTTGTGTTGGAAATAAGCCACGGCGGTGCATCGAGCACGTTGGGCGCGTGTATGGGCGCGCGCCGAACGAGCTGGACGCGCTGGGTCCGCGGAGGGTGCGTGTAGGTGTGCGTGTGGGTGCAGCACGGGCGTGCCCGTGCGGGTGTGCACCGTGTGTGTGTCTGTCTGTTGACACAGTCCGTTGGCGAGCCGTGTGGGGGGAGCGCGGGCGATCTGTTGGAAACCGCCGTGAGCCGCACGCGTCGGAGCGCGTCGTGGGCACGAGCGGCGCAAGCGGATTGCGGGCGCGAGGGAGGAGGGAGCGTGGGTGCGTGCCGGGATGCTGACTCCAGGTATAAGAACCCCACGGTGATCGTTGTAACAGTGTGGTGTAGCTCGAGTTTGTGCTTGAGGAAAACTTGGCCGTCGTTGCGGCTGTGGCGTTCATGCGCCGGGAGCACCACCGTGTCCACCGTCTCCTCCATTTTCTCCCTTCTTCTTCCTTGTGTGAGTCACGGCGAGGGACAGTGAGACGAGCGACAGAGGGAGGAGGGCAGCGGCAAGGGAGCTGCACCAACATTTGGCATCAGAGCCACGTGGAGGGGTGAGCTCGCCGGCGATGTCCATTGTTTCGTACGCCGGAGGATCGGGCAGTTCACTGTCGCAGACAGTGCCACCGCTCACCGGTGAGAATTACACCGCGTGGGCGATCAAGATCGAGGCCAACCTCGATGCGGCAGGGCTGTGGGAGGCGGTGGTCATCTCGGATGACGCGGCGGCGGCCATCATCGCGAAGAAGGACAAGCCTGCGCGCGCCTACCTCCTCAGTGCCCTGGCGGAGAACGTGTTGCTGCAGGTGGCGTCGAAGAAGACGGCGGCAGAGGTGTGGGCGAGCTTGAAGGCCAGGTTCGTGGGCGCGGACAGCGTGCGCGCGGCCTGGCTCGGCACGCTGCGCGGGGAGTTTGAGCTCCTGCGCATGGCGGACGCCGAGACCCTGGATGACTTCGCCGGGAGGCTTGGAGCCATGGCGGCGCGCTACGCGGCACTGGGATCGACCTTGGAGGATGCAGCTCTTGTCAAGAAGCTGCTCGACTCGGTGCCGACCCGCCTGTACCCAGCGGTGGCCGGAATCGAGCAGTTCTGCGACGTCAACACCATGGCGTTCGAGGACGCGTTGGGGAGGCTGAAAGCCTTCGATGAGAGGCTGCGACGGCGCGGGCAGGACGGAGGCAACCACGGCGGCGAGCAGCTGATGTTCACTGTAGCACAGTGGCGGGCGCCGGAGCGTCATCGCGGTGAAGCACGGGACGATGATGACACAAGGAGCGAGGCGTCGGACAGCGGTGGCAACCGGCGTGGGCGCTGCTATAAGTGTGGTGTGCGAGGCCACTTCAAGCGGGAATGCCCACAGTGGAAGAAGGCGCAGCCGGCGGAGCGTGCCCTGCTGGTGGACGAAGACGTCGAGGACGTCGGACTGCTCTGAGCCGTGGCTTAGGGCGCGTGTGTTGGAAATAAGCTTCGACGGTGCATCGAGCATGTTGGGCGCGTGTATGGGCGCGCACCGAACGAGCTGGACGTGCCGGGTCCACGGCGGGTGCGTGTAGGTGTGCGTGTGGGTGCAGCACGGGTGTGACCGTGCGGGTGTGCACCGTGTGTGTGTGTGTGTGTGTGTCTGTTGACACAGTCCGTCGGCGAGCCGTGTGGGGGAGCGCGGGCGATCTGTTGGAAGCCGTCGTGAGCCGCGCGCGTCGGAGCGCGCCATGGGCACGAGCGGGGCAAGCGGATCGCGGGCGCGAGGGAGGAGGGAGCGTGGGTGCATGCCCGGACGCTGGCTCCAGGTATTAGAACCCCACGGTGATCGTTGTAACGGTGTGGTGTAGCTCGAGTTTGTACTTGAGGAAAACTTGGCCGTCGTTGCGGCTGTGGCGTTCGTGCGCCGCGAGCAACACCGTGTCCACTGTCTCCTCCGTTTTTCTCCCTTCTTCTTCCTTGTGTGAGTCACGGCGAGGGAGAGTGAGACGAGCGACAGAGGGAGGAGGGCAGTGGCAAGGGAGCTGCGCCAACAGGTTGTATGGTGATGCAAACAATGGCGTCGTGTTGCCCTGACCCCAAAGTTTGCCGTCCATGAGATTTGCAGCTCCGCATGGTCCAGTAGCTACCGACCTGTTATTATGATTCTAAGAAAGGCTCCATCGAGATGACCTTGAGTGTTATCCCCCCCCAACGCATACCTTACAGTGGGAAACGTTTTTAGGTGTCTCATTTAAGAAATGTGGCAGAAAATGTTCTACAAAAATATTGAGACACCAAAAATGTTCTGCAATAATATGCGGTAAGTCTTTTAGGGAGATCGTAACAAAATTTTCTCTTTCTTGGTGTAATATTCGAATACTTATCAACGGTAGAATTAGGAACGTATGTGTTTGGAGCAGGTTTCACGTCCTAGTGTCATTTTATTGTCGTGAATATTGTAACACACCCATCCAATGAAAAAGGAAAATTCTAACTCGTCAAGCTATCCAGAAATACTTCTCCTCTGCCTCTGCTCCTATTATAGGCAGCAAAATAATTGAATTGAATCTCCTTTAGTGCTGACATTTTCTAGTTGTACTAGAAGACATGATGATTTTACTTTGATGTCTAGCATACGTTCTTGCCCTATAAGTATGAGCTGATCATATAAATGATAAATGACCTAGTAGTTTCTTGCACCCAACAACAAAAGGAGTCAACACTGTGGAAAAAGTTACAGCAAATAGACAACCATAATTGGGATGCCGACACATTTGGACTTTGGAATTGGAGGCGTACGGAAGCACATCCCTTCAATGAGTTTGCCACCACGTTGCTTCAATTGTTGCAAATCGTGATGTGAACGGAAAGATAGTAGAACACCCTGCTTGCCTTGTAGGTGCAAAGATGAGAATTGTGGTTATATGGTTTGTTCATGTGACAAAGCGAAAAATATGGGATGATCGAGATTAGCACCGGAATACACAAATAACATTTTACCTTCCATTGTACTAGATAACATGCACCTATCAATGTGTTACTCCCCATCTTTATAAACAAGGAAGTACCTCTTCAATCTATGAACGCCGAAACTACCACCGAAGAAATGAATAATTAGTATGGTTTAGCACAAGATCTTTTTGGAAAATTTGAAGAACATTCTTTTCTGAAAAGAAGGATCACCGCCGGCCTCTGCATCAGAACGATCGATGCAGGCATATTATTAAACCAAAGGTCCACAAAGGTCTCCAATGAAGTACAAAAATTCTCGAAGCTCAGAAATAAAAGACGATAAAACTTGCCACAACCGGCTAAAACAGGAGTAGATGACTAAACACCTATTCTATTACTGAACCACCATCCATACCGGTTGTAGATATGCCGAGCTACCATTTTCCCTCGGGTACACCCAGTATCCAAAAGCTGCCGTAGGACTGAGTAACGACCATGTAAGAATCCATGTTGTGGCCCCGTAAAAAACCTGCAAAAAGTTTATACGAGTTTGTCTATTAAAAAACATGTCATTTCTACAGTTCCATATAGCCATAGTAATGCACGTATTCCTATTCAAATGTCTCGCAGTGTTTGGTTCCACTTCATTTAGGCCCGTCCCAAATAACATTTTAATACTACTTGGACGTTTGACAATAAAGACTATATGAATCAAATGCCATCGAAGGTTGGCTAGAGGACAATTGAGAAAGAGGTGCTTAATAGTCTCATCCTGATCACAAAAGCAAGGATGTTGATTACCCTCCCTGCTACGCTTTAATAAGTTATCCTTAGTCAGAATCACCTCCTTGTGAACAAACCACATGAAGACTTTGATTCTTAAAGGTACTGGAATCTTCCAAATATGTAGAAATTTCGGTAAGTCTAAATACATTGATTTCACGGAGAAAATACCATTGACGGATAATTTCCAATGAATCGTGTCTCGCTTCTCAAAGAGGTGAATACCCATCAATCTCTACACTAGCTGCAACCACGGGACTCATCTGTCCCCTACTAAAGATCTCTTTAACTGGACGTTCAGATGGACGGACTGTAGTACTCTAGCAACACAGGCATCCTTATGCTGTACAAAATAACAAAGAGACGGATATTGGATGGCTAGCGGCGTCTTCCCTAACCATGTATCCTCAAAGAATCGAGTGACATTACCATTCACTATGATAAATTTAGTCCTATGGAAGAAGCCATCTTCCGTTCTCATTAGCCCCTTCTAGAAAGGTGAATCGTTGGGTCTAACGGTAACCTAGGCCAAGGTCTTATTTTGAAGTACTTATTACGCAAAATCTGCACCCACGTACCTTCGGTTTCAACCAAAAGCTTGTGCAACCATTTACTGAGCAGACATCGATTTTTTGCCTCCAAATTCTCAATGCCAAGCCCACCATGGTCCTTCGTTCTACAAATAATATCCCACTAATTTAACCTATATTTTCTCTTTATTTTATCACTTTGCCAAAAAAATCATGATCGATAAAGTCTAGTATTTCCGTACCCCTACCGGTACATCAAAGAAAGATAAAAGGAACATCGGCATAATCATGAGCATTGAATTTATCAGTACCACCTGACTACCATATGACATAAGCTTACCCTTCCAGCATCTTATTTCTTTTTAAATCGATCATCTATACACTTCGACTCATAGTTGGATAACATTCAATGATGAATTGGTATGTCAAGTAACTAAATGGAAGAGCTCCCAATTCGCATCAAAACAGTTGTGCAAAAGCTTCCTGTTCCTCTTTGGCTCTCCCAAAGCAAAACAATTCACTTTTGTTAAAATTGATCTTCAATCCCGACAATTGCTCAAACAAGCATAATATCAACCTCATATTTCTATCCTTTGCCAAATCATGTTCCATGAACGTTCTAGTATCATCGGCGTACTGTAGTATGGACACGGCCCCATCCACCAGATGGGATACTAGTCCTCCTACTTGATCGTCCTCTTTAGCTCTACCTATGAGAATTACCAAAATGTTTGCTATGATGTTGTAGAAGATAGGAGACATAGGATCCCCCTATCTGAGACCCTTTTGTGTTTGGAAGTAATGACCTATGTCATAATTAACTTTAATCATGACACTTCCTTTCTGTACAAATGAATAGACCTGTTTTCACCATGAATCGTCGAAACCCTTCATACGCCTTATCAAAATCCACTTTGAATACGACCCCATCCAGTTTCTTCAAGTGAATTTCATGAAGTGTTTCATGGAGGACGACAACACTCTCTAGTATGTGTCTGTCCAACATGAAAGCTGTCTGAGTGGGTTCTACCACGCTATGCGCAATCTGGGTGACGCTGCTTGTACCAACTTGGGTGAAAAATTTTAAGCTCACATTGAGCAAACATATCGTCCTGAACTATACAATACGCACTGCATCCTTCTTTGACAACAATGTTATCGTTTCAAAGTTTAGGTGGAATAGCTGAAGTTGGCCGTTAAATAAGTCATGGAACATTGGCATGAGGTCACACTTAATGAGATGCCAGCATTTATCTTTTTAAAGTTTAGGTGGAGTGGCTGGAGTTGGCCATTAAATGTGAAGTACATGGAAGCATGCTTCCAACTTTAATGAGGGGGGCATTCCATAAGCTACCCCTGTATCAATCATCTATGTTGCCCTGACTGCTACAATGTGTGGCAAGGAATTGCAATGAGCGGCTCGACAATGAGTTGAATCATATTCGTAACGAAACTAGTTGAGAGTGGCACATCAGTCAGGCGCACGGTAGAATTGGATCTACAAACAGATCTCCCCGTGTAAATGTAGTACGCTTCACTAAGATGAGGCCTCGTTAGGCTGGAGATGGGAGTTGCGAATTAAATGAAAAATATATTGAACAGTGACACAACGTAAGACCAACAAGGGAAAAGTTCTAACCGGTCCACGACATAATGGTGTGTATATATCTACCTAGACGAACAGTAAGTAGATGAACGAGCGTGGTGATGGCGAGTTTGGGGCTGATCGGGGTGATGACTGATCCCGTGGCGAGCCCTACAACGAATGTGGTTGGACTCGTTGCCATGAACCCATCAATCGATGCGCGCCCATATATTTTTTTCCGGGAAACCTTCCAATCTATTCATCTTCGATCATGGTAGCACAATGAACATTAGAAATAATAAAAATTGCATACAGATCCGTAGACCACCTAGCGACGACTATCAACACTGAAGCGAGCCAAAGACGCGCCGCTGTCATCTCTCCTCCCTCGCCGGAGCCGGGTAAACGTTGTTGTAGTAGATAGTCAGGAAGTCGTCGTGCTTAGGCCCCATAGAACCAACGCACCAGAACAACAACTGTCACAGATGAAGAGTGTAGATCAAAAGGATCCAAACTGAAGACACACAACGAACACGAACGACGAACAGATCTGAACAAATCTACCAAAGACAGATCCGCCGGAGACATACCTCCACACACCCACCGATGATGCTAGAGGCATCACCGAAACGGGGGCTAGATGGGGAGACCTTTATTCCATCTTCAGGGAGCCGCCGCCGTCTCGCCTTCCTGAACAGGACACAAATCCTAACAAAGCTCGAAAAAAGATCTAAAAACGGAGCCCTCTCACCGACAAGGGCAAAGATCCACTCCGCCTTCATGGTCCTAAGGACACCGGAGATGGGACGGACCGGCGCCGGCACCGGCGGGAGGCAGAAAAGCTTAGCTTTTTGGAGGCAGCTGCTGGTTAGGTCAAGTACTCTGCCGTCCCATTCGGTAGGCAGATCAGCTATGTGATCAATCTCCCTCTCGGGACGCATGAATGGGATCTGTCACCACCTTCCTCGCTGGACTCTTGTGACTTGTAGTATAATTATGATGCTCTTGTTAATTTGATTGAATACTTGAAGATTTAAATAACTTGTGGAACATACTTTTGACTTGTGTGTTATCATACGCGCATTGCTTATGATGGTTGTGACTTGTGTGTTATCATATGTATTTTTGTTGAATGCGGCTGATGTACGAACAGAAGTAAACAAAACAACTGAAATGATATTTGCTGGGTACAACAGTCGGTAAAAGGTGTTTGCCGAGAGCCGAGTTTGGGAAACCGTCCACGCCTGAAGATCTGGTGATGTCTCATAGCCTTTACTAAGATCATAGTGGGGAGCATCTCGGGAAAAAGAAGCCGCTAGAAGTTGTTGTACCCTATTTGCCGACCTTTGTACTCGGCAAAAAGGTAACTGTCAGCTTTTTAATTCCACCTTTTTAAAGTTACCTATGTTTTCCAATCAGTTCTTGTTTTGCTTATGCATTTCCAAAGTTATTAGGGCAGAAAATCGAGATCCGAGCGCGACCATGAAAGGTCTAGCTTTCGAGCGAGGGTGCATCCGGTTTGTGAAGGAGATGCATGGCCCATTCCTCCATTGGCCTTGAAACCTTTTCTGCACCGTGAGGCTCCATTTGAAGGCACGTGCCAGGTCCCATGATTTTTTGGGGGTACCCAGCCATATTCTGTGCATTTCTCGCATTTCCAGGGCTTCGCGCGGGAAATTCAAGAGCGCGGCAGCAGCCACATGAAATCATGGACGGAAAGGGCCGGGAATCACCGCTCGCGGTCTTATGTCCATGCCCAGGCCTGCGCACACTGCCGAGAGGGTGGGCCCAACGCGGGGGGCATGTGGTGGGGGAGATGAGCGCTAGCGCCCGTCTTGCTGTCATTTAAATCACCGGGAAATCACAGGAGCCCGGAAATTGGAGGGAACAGGCGTGACGCCTTCTGACTGCCCCTGGATGCAGTTGTAAAAACTCAAGGCCATTTTGAAGCTGCCTTCAAGGAGGCTTAGTGCAGAAGGGACCTTGTCCGGCGAAGAATCTAACTTTCGAGCGGGGGTGCGTCCGGTTTTGTTAAGGGGTGTGGGCCCCGTTCCTCCGTTGGCATTGAAACTTTTTTTGCGGTTCTGAGGCTCCGTTCGAAGCCACGTGCCAGGTCCTAGGATTTTTTGGCGCAGCTAGCCATATTCTGTGCAATTCCCACATATACAGGGCTTCACGCGGGAAATTCAAGAGCGGGGTAGTGACCACATGAAATTATGGACGGAAAGGGCTGGGAGTCCCCGCCCGCGGTGTTATGTCCATTCCCAGGCACTGAGCACCCCGCTGGGATCGGTAGGCCCAACGCAGGGGCCACGTGGGGGGGTGGGGGGGCGGCCGGTGCCTGTCTTGCTGCTGTTTGAATCACCGGGAAATCATGGGAGCCCGAAAATTGAAGGGAGATGGCGCTGCACCTTCCCATGGCCCCAGGTTGCAGTTGTAAAAATACGAGGACGATTCGGATACTCCTTCATGGAGGCTGTGCAGAAGGGACCTTGTCCAGCGAAGGATCTAGCTTTCGAGCGGGGGTACGGTGCATCCAGTTTTGTGAAGGGCGTGCGCGGCGCGTTCCTCCGTTGGTCTTGAAACTTTTTCTGCGGTCGCACTACTAGGAAAATGCTTATAGGTAGACATTTAGCAGTAGCGTTGGTTTTATACCCATCGCTACTGCTATTTAGCAGTAGTGTCGGCCAGCACAAGCGCTACAAGTGCACGTTAGCAGTAGCGCTGGATTTCACAGCCAGCGCTACTGTTAATGGGCCACACTCTCGGGCCCCCGTTGCAGCTTTACCTATAGCGCTGGTCCGCCTACCCCGCGCTGCCGCTAAGCCCACCTCTCTGCTTCCTCCCGCGCCGGCCCGCGCACCACCCCTCCCCTCACTCACACTCACACGCTCACACCAAATCGAATCCCTCAGTCGTCCCCCGACCCGGCCGTCGCCCCCGCGTCCTACTCCGGCCGCCCTCCCCGGCGCCGGCCCTCCTCCCCTGCCGACCGCCCTCCCGCGCCG
>NC_041385.1:792492412-792499443 GCF_002162155.2 Triticum dicoccoides | reverse complement strand
CACCGAGAGGTACTCCTCCCTCCTTCCTCCTACTCCCTCCCTCCCTAGTTATAATTATTAGAGAGTAGTTAATTTTTAGGTTTTTTAGTTGAATTTTTAGGTGTTTTAGTTAAATTTGTAGGTGTTTTAGTTAAAAAGGTAGGTTCTTAGAATAATGTAGGTGTTCTTAGAATAATTTGTATTTGTTTTAAGTGTATTTAAAAGAGTTTTAGGTGTTTTAGTTGTCTTAGGTGTAGTTAACAAAATTTTAGCTGGTTTAGTTGTTTTAGGTGCGGTTAACAGAATTTTAGGTGTTTTATTTCTTTTAGGTGTAGTTAACAGAATTTTAGGTGTTTTAGTTGTTTTAGGTGTGGTTAACAGAATTTTAGGTGTTTTAGTTGTCCCGGTTCGTGCGCCCAGGGGACACGTGGGCCATTTTTCCAGGTTCGTCTGGACTTTTAGTCCCGGTTGATGCCACGAACCGGGACTAAAGGTGCGATGCCCATTAGTCCCGGTTCGTGCCACCAACCGGGACTACAGGGTTAGACCTTTAGTCCCGGTTCGTGCCACCAACCGGTACTAATGGGGTTTGAGGCATTAGTACCGGTTCGTGGCTCGACCGGTACTAAAGGTCCCATTTTCAAACTCTACCCCCCCCCGCCCCTTGTGGATCGCCTTTTCAGTTTTAAAAAAAGTAAAATAAAATGCTGAAAATGTCAAAAAAATAAAAGAAAATAAGTTTCCCATGTGATATGTGGTCTAGTTGTTGGGAAAATTTGCAAATATGAATTTTGACTTTATTTGCAAAATCTCTCGAGAATTTGTAAAAATGGACATAACTTTTGCATACTAACTCTGATGAAAAAGTTTTTTATATGAGAAATCATCTACTCAAAAAGTTACATCCAAATTTAAATGGGGAAACCCTGTTAAACATTTTCAAAATCCTCAAAAACCTAACAGAAAAAAAGTTACGGGGCTTTTAAGATCTAGAGTGGAAAAAATCGAAAAAATGTCAAACTATGGTCAAACAATGGTCAAACTAATTATTCTAGAATATTACTGTTACTAAATAATTATTTCAGTTATTTTGAATTTTGGTCAAATCTGGTCAAACTATGGTCAAACAATGGTCAAACTAATTATTCAAGAAATATTAGTGTTACTAAATAATTATTGTTTTTTAAAACAATAGTTTCAAACTTAAACAGTGAAATGTGTCACTTCATGCTCACGCAAAATTCCTGAGGGTTAATAGGATTGACATCTTACTATTGTCAGGAAAACAACAAGTGCAGACTTGGAAACGAGGGAGAATAGAACCCGGAAGTTAAGCGTGCTCAGGCTGGGGGAGTGGGAGGATGGGTGACCATTCGGGAAGTTGGATGATTAGGAATGATGAGGGGTGATTAGAGATTAGAGGATAAATTGAGCAGTGATGAGGGGTGGTGATTAGAGATTAGAGGGTAAAATAATTCAGAAATTTGAAAATAAAAATAATAAAAAAAATTCAAAAAAAAATTCAAAAAAAAATTCAAAAAAATATATCATAAAATTGTTACCAACCGGGACTAAAGGTGGAGCTCCACGTGGCCGCGACCTTTAGTCTCGGTTCCAGTTTGAATCGGGACTAAAGAGGGGAGGCATTAGTAATGACCCTTTAGTCCCGGTTCAAAAACCGGGACTAAAGGGCCTTACCAACCGGGACTGATGCCCCCTTTTCTACTAGTGTGTACATAGAGAGGCCCTCGACATGCTAGCTAGTAAGAAAATGAAGGGAACCATTAAGTACAGAAATTCGTCATGCATACCGAGAGAAGTGATCGATCAACTTCTCCTTCTCTGAGAGATTGGTCGAACAACAAGTTTTCATATTATCTATCCGACGCTACTGGCTACATATATATACAATATGTAAGATGTCTTACAATTCCCTAGCAATTGAAATCAACTTCCACATGATATTCTTCGGCTTTATTGATGACGTGGTCAAGAAAGAATCCCGTCAATTCCTCTTGAATTGCTTTCATGCGATCGTGTTCTAGGAGTTCATCCCACATCTGCCACGTCTAATTTGAAGAAGGGGGTTAATACATATATGAATGAAACTCAACAGAAATGATGGTGTAATAAAATGAAATTGTGAATATTATTGCTTACGCACTTCATATTGTATTTTAGAGTAGCCCCGCTTATTTTTCAAAGTCGCGTTGTAGATGAACTCGCACACGTAGTATCCATAGAAATTATTCCCTTCTTCCTGCACAAGCACTTTACGAGAAATAGAGGTCAATCAAACTGATAATGAAGCATTATAAATGACATTGATGAAAGTATAGCTATAGAATCAACGGGAGATGTGTGCAACTAGCTAGCTAGTAGTACTTACTTTCGGGTATGTATATCGCAGCTCCTTCGGTAGTCACGGAACTTCTGCGGTGAACTGTTTCCAAATCCTGCAAGAGAAATTAAAGAAAATAATTATTATTACTTGAGATATCAGGAAATGAACCAAAAGTTGCCGATATGGTGCGATAATGATCGTTTGAACTTACTTGTTGAGCATTTTAGTCATGTCTACATAGGTTTCGGGATTTTTTCGTCTCGAGTCTAAGACGTCTACTACTCCCCGCTCAAGCTTAATCTTCAGAAGAACATAGTGGAATCTGCGCACGCATGCATAACTCATCAATTACATTAATATAACCTCGCTTGTGTAATAAAGGGAAACCGAATATGCAGACGACAGTAACACTCACTGGAAGTTGTAAGGAAAGAGTATTAAATCTTTGTTTTGATTTTTGATCAATGATTGTAGCAAGTTGGCCTCTGCCTCTTCGGCGTGCTTTGTAACCTGAATTTCATCTATGATATTTGTGTTAATGAACCCAATATCATACATTTCTTTTTTTTGCACTCGACGATCTTCAATCTGCATCATATAGTGAGGATAATTAATTTTAAATACATGCAATGAAAGAGCCGAGCTATATATAGAGACTTAATGACAGAAATAGTACTTACAGACAGTAGCAAAAGACCGTTAGTTTATCGAGGGCCTTTTGATTGAAGAACTCGAATGGAACAGTCAACAGATCAGTTCCAACGAGGTCGTGCTCCTCTTTAATATTTAGATACAAAGCATTCGTCCCCCTAGACTCTCTGCAGGTTTTCATGTATCAATTATGGAATCTTCGCATCATCCCGTACTCGTATCTGTGTTCGTCCACCTCCAAGAAAGCAGGAAGTTGATCGTCAGGCAGGTAATCTGCAAGATTGCCATAACTGGCCACCGTCTGCGGAGCATTAGCGACGATGTCGCCGCTAGACACATTGAGCGGGGGGTACGATTGCTTTGCTTGTTCGCCAAGCTGGGCAATTTTTTCCCAGCCGCTTGTTCTTTTAACCTTTTATCACTGGCAGTACTTCCCGACCGCTCCGTTTCGAGATATGTCTATTCAGTAATGCGCTCATAGTTGGTTCTCGGTGGAGACTTTGGTGGTTTCCTCAGGGCATCGATAGTGCGCTTTGCTTTCACCGGATCTACCTTCTGCTCCGGAGGTGGATGTCTCTTTGCTTTCAACCCTTCAAAGAAGTTGTCCACTTCGGCCCGCACGATCTTCGCTTTTTCCTCCTTGGTCCTCTCGTACGGTAACTTCTCTAGAGGCTTGAGAGAAGGACCGTATCTGTATTGCCTCCCGCCTCTGCTGGCTGTACTGCTAGACGCCGGAGCAGACGGAGCGGCTGCGGCGCCTGTCTTCTTTCGTGCTTGCTTACGAGGCGGAGGAGAAGGACTACGACGCATCGGAGCAGCCGGGGCGGCAGCGGGTCTCTTCCGCCCTTGCTGGCGAGGCAGAGAAGGAGGAGGCTGCTGGCTGCTCGGGCACGCCGGCGCAGGCGGAGAAGGAGGCGGAGTGCCGCCACGCACCGGAGAAGGAGGAGGCTGATGGCTGCTCGGGCGCGCTGGCGCAGGCGGAGAAGGAGGCGGAGTGCCGCCACGCGCCGGAGAACGAGGACGAGTGCCCTGATCGTCACTCGTCGAAGGAGGAGGCGGTGGAGGAGGCAGAGTGCCCTGACTCGTCGGAGGAGGATAAGGAGGCGTCCAGTTCGGAAGCTTGATGAACTCCTTCCGCCATAGGCATGGAGTCTTCAGAGCAGAACCCAGCCAAGTCTCCCCTTCACCGGTAGGGTGGTCAAGCAATAGGTCCTCAAATCCCTCCATTATTTCGTCCACCGTCACCCTAGCTAGCATATCCTTCTGGAATCAGACGACAGTGAAAAGTTGCACCGGGTTCAGAAGGTCGAACTTGGCCGACAGCCGCCTTGACTTTTAAGTTCCGCCATTGCGTCATAAGGTGGCAATTTTGAGACTCCGTGATAAAATCCACGGGGTATCTAGCAGGAGCCGTCAAGACATGCTCCGGCTGAAGCAGCTTGGTGGAAGCCACGCTGCTTCTCCGCTAAGATGGCGGGGTAGCTTTGGGGGAAGCTTCGGTAGGTCGTTTGCGGCGATCTGCTTCTCGTTCCTCTAGCCCTTGTACCCTTTCGTGCAACGCCTGCAGTTGGCTCTGCTCAAGTTTCTTCCTCCTCTCGTGGGTTTTGTAACCCCCTGCATCCGGAAAACCAACCTTCCACATCATGGAGCCTGGCGTGCCCCGTGTCCGTCCAGGGTGCTCAGGATTCACGAGGGCCATTGTGAGCTCGTCCTTCTCCCTCTCTGGAACGAACGTCTCTTGCTGCGCTGCATCGATATACTTCCGAAGCCTTGTGACTGGTGTTTTCAGTTGCTCGTCCGTCCAACGGCACTTCCCTAATACAGGGTCCAAGGTTCCGCCAGCCCCGAAGAACCAAGTCCGGCAATGGTCTGGCCATCTCATTGTCTTTGGTTCGATCCCTTTATCAAGCAGATCATTCTCAGCCTTGGACCACTTAGGCCGGGCTTTGAGGTAGCCACCTGACCCCGTGCGATGGTGAAACTTCTTCTTCGCAGCATTTTGCTTATTTGTCGCCGACATCTTCTTACTCTTTTTCGATGTCATGTAGGCCACAAATGCAGGCCAGTGATCTCTGATCCTGTCATATTTGCCGATGAATTATGGTGTCTCTTCTTTGTCGACAATCTTTTTCAACTCTTTCCTGCACCTCCTGAATAGACCTGCCATCTTCTTAAGAGCACAAGACTTGATTAATTGCTCTTTAACTGGCTTCTCCAGATCCTCCTCTAGCGGTAGGGTGAAATTTGCCTTCAGCTCAGTCCAAAGATCATCTTTCTGCATATCATTGATATAAGACACCTGAGGGTCTTCCTCCTTAGGCTTATACCATTGGTGGATGCTGATCGGGATCTTGTCCCTAACAAGAACCCCGCACTGAGCAGCAAATACGTTCTTTGTCCGGATGGATTCAATCGGTTCGCCGTCGCGCGTGATTGCTGTGATCTCAAACCTTTCATCCGAGCTCAACTTTTTCTTCGGGCCTCGTCTCCTTACCAAAGTTGTGCTCGATCCGGAGGGCTAGAAAAAAGAAGAAAGACGAGAGTTAATTAATATGTGTACATATACCAAAACAATGAATGCATCAATTAGGTAGTCAGCACAGGCTTAACTAATATATATACCTGGCCAGACTCGGTTCGGTCACCGGAGCCGTCATCACGATCTCCTTCTTGTACCATCATTGGGTCACCGGAGCCGTCCTCATGGTCTCCTTCTTGCACTGGCATTGGGTCAAAGGAGCCATCATAATTGCCTGCTTCTTCACCCTGTCCTTCCAGACCATCGGTGTCGTTCAGATATGATAAGACGGCATCACTTCCATGTGCGATTATGTCCTCCAACATCACTTATGTTGCTTCGTCTATGGGGGTGTCCATAGTTTCTACAAATATTTATAACATGGCAATTATTATTCAAACATGACAGATATGGATATATTAGTGGCAAACGTAGAACTAGCTAGCTAATCATAGTAAGGAATCATATTAATTAGTGGCCTCGACGCTGCCTCGAGAGAGTTTCGGGTAGGGGCGTG
Organism: Triticum dicoccoides; assembly: GCF_002162155.2. Taxonomy (NCBI): domain Eukaryota; kingdom Viridiplantae; phylum Streptophyta; class Magnoliopsida; order Poales; family Poaceae; genus Triticum; species Triticum dicoccoides. Next base: position 792,493,434 of record NC_041385.1, on the reverse strand, counting down.
GCGGGAGGGGGTAGGAGACCAACATCGTTTTTTCTCTAGGGTTTGGTTGTCCTCGAGAGTTTTGGTCGAGCGAGAGGGCCGAGGGGGGGTGCTGCTGTGGTATAAGTTATCACGGTCGAGAGGGGGCATATATATCGACCCCCCCTCATGTCGAAGTTATCCAGGAGGGGTTATATCGACAACGACGACATACATACATGGGGAAATAATGTTATCAGGGAGGGGGTATATCGACCCTCCCCCCTCATGATGAAGTTATCGGGAGGGGGTATATGGACAACGACATACCCGATAAAAAAATAAGAAGACAAAAGAAGAAATAAAAAGAGGAGAAGAAGAAAGGAATAGAAGAGATGATCGAAAAAAAGAAGAAGAAAAAAGAGGAGAACAAGAAAAAATATTTTTTCTTCTTCTCCTCTATTCCTTTCTTCTTCTCCTCTTCTTTTTCTTCTTTTTTCCTCTTCTTATTTATTTCTCCTCTTCTCCTCCTTTCTTCCTCTTCTTATTTTCCTTTTTCCTCTCATTCTTTTAGTATTGCTTGTTTTTTTTAAAAATGTTCAAATAGAAAATTTTGAAAAAAGTAAAGGTTTTGCCTAATGCATTAATTGTTCATATGAATATACAAACATTTGTATATTCTACAATAATTAATATCACCAAAAAAATCTATGAACAGAAAAAAATCCTAACTTTTCTAAAAATCTATCTTTTGCATATATGAAAACATTAATACACATATGAACATTACTACACATATATGAAAACATGCTCTGAACAATGTTTTTATACATTTTGAACATCTACATACATACAGATATACATTATATACATATATATATATATATATATATATATATATATATATATATATATGAACAAAAAAACTAAACTAATAAAAATGAAAAAAACAGAGCCGCATAGCCACATACATACACATATACATTATATATATATGAACAAATAATTAAACTAATAAAAATGAAAAAAACAGAGCCGGGGCGGCGCGGCGGCTCACATCGGGG
>NC_041385.1:792474031-792492175 GCF_002162155.2 Triticum dicoccoides | reverse complement strand
GCGGCTAGCGATGACGATGGCGACGGCAAGGGCGGCAAGGGCACCGGCGCGCGGGGGCGGGACGGGGCAGGGGCTCGGGGCGGCACGCAGTGAAGGGGACGGCGGTCTCAGGCGGCGCGCGCGCGGTGACAGGGACGAGGAGGGTGGGCTCGGGGAGGCAGGCGGCGACGGGGGCGAGGACGGCGGGCTCGGGGAGGCCGGCGACGAGGACGGCGCGGGCTCGGGGAGGCCGGCGACTTGGACGGCGTGGGCTCGGGGAGGTCGGCGATGAGGACGGCGCGGGCTCGGGAAGGCCGGCGACTTGGACGGAGCGGGCTCGGGGAGGCGACGGCCTTGGCGGCGGCGGCGGCAACGGCGAGGTGGAGCAGCCTGACGGCGTCGATGAGCTCGGCGTCGTCGGGGGATGGGGGCAACTGGCGATGAAAATTGAGAATTTTTCACAAGTGTTTCTTATATAGTCAAAGCATTGGTCCCGGTTCGTGGCACCAACCGGGACTAATGCCCCGTTTAGTCCCGGTTTGTGCCACCAACCGGGACCAAAGGCCAGTTTTCGGCAGCCCAAAGGGCGGGAAGCGGCGGCCTTTGGTCCCGGTTGATGGCACAAACCGGGACTAAAGGGGGGGCATTGGTCCCGGTTGGTGCCACAAACCGGTATCAATGCCCCCTTTAGTCCCGGTTGGTGCCACCAACCGGGACCAAAGTCCCCTATGCTGCCCGCGTCGCGGCCAAAGTTTAGTCCCATCTCGCTAGTTGAGAGGGCTCGAGAGTGCTTTATAAGCGTTGATGTGCCCACCCTCTTGAGCTCCTCTCAACTTCAGGCTCTCGGCCCTAATCTCACACTATGCTGCTGTGGGCCTATTGGGCCTTCTGCGGGCCTGAATCCTGGCCCAGGTTGGGTTTCTAGTCGTATTCAGGCCGTGGTGGCCCAATAGGTGGCAGTTTTTTTAGTTTTTTCCGGTTTTTTTTGTTTTGTTTTTTGCATTATTAATTTTCTTTTTTTTTTTGCTTTATTTTTTAATTCTTTTTGCTTTTAGGTCAAAAAAATTATAAACATTCTTTTAGTGCCATTAGTTTTCTAATTTGAATAGTTAAAATTTGAATTCTTTGAAATTTGTGTGAATCACAAGTTTGTGATTAACTTTACTATAAAAATAGTTGTTTTCTTTTTTTGTTTTGTTTTTTGCATTATGTATTTTCCATTGTTTTCTGCTTTATTTTTTAATTCCTTTTTGCTTTTAGGTCAGAAAAATTATAAACTTTCTATTAGTGCCATTAGTTTTAGAAAAATTATAAACTTTCTGTCAGTGCCATTAGTTTTCAAAGTTGAATAGTTAAAATTTGAATTCTTTGAAATTTGTGTGAATCACAAGTTTGTGATTAACTTTACTATAAAAATAGTTTTTTTTTCATTTTTTCATTTTTTTGCATTATTTATTTTCTTTTGTTTTTTCTTTATTTTTTAATTCTTTTTGCTTTTAGGTCAGAGAAATTCAGTATGAATTTAGGTCAAATTTCCTGTATAAGGGCATCTATTTTCACTTTGAGAGGAGCTTAACAAGGCAGAGAGGGAGGGGCTTATAAACCAATGGCCCACGTGGCTACCCTCTTGAGTGTTCTTTGTGAGAACATAGTTGACAAGGAGCGAACCGGGATTAATGGTATTACGAGGGCCGAACCATAAGACATTAAAGCATTTCAAATGAACTCTGAAAAAGTTGAAAGTTGGCATGGTATCATAATTTCACCCACATAGCATGTGCATGTACAAAACGGACAATGGTATCATACTCGTCTGTTACAAAGTTGGCATGGTATCATCATAATAGTTGCGGGAGAAAGTCTTCACTTTTTCTTCGCTTGTGCATTTGCTTATTGCGCCGTAACCATGGATAATCTTCATCGTTTATCAGGATGCTTGGGTCAGCCTTGACTTTGAAGGGAGGAATTTCATGAAACTATTCATAATCTTCAGACATGTCTGTCTTGCCCTCCACTCCCACGATGTCCCTTTTTCCTGAAAGAACTATATGTGGCGCTTTGGCTCATCGTATGATGTATTCGCTTCCTTATCTTTTCTTTTTCTCGGTTTGGTAGACATGTCCTTCACATAGATAACCTGTGCCACATCATTGGCTAGGACGAACGGTTCGTTAGTGTACCCAAGATTTTTCAGATCCACTGTTGTCATTCCGTACTGTGGGTCTACGTGTACCCCGCCTCCTGACAGATTGACCCATTTGCACTTAAACAAAGGGACCTTAAAATCATGTCCGTAGTCAAGTTCCCATATGTCCACTATGTAACCATAATATGTGTCATTTCCCCTCTCGGTGGCTGCATCAAAGCGGACACCGCTGTTTTGGTTGGTGCTCTTTTGATCTTGGTCAATCGTGTAAAATGTATTCCCGTTTATCTCGTATCCTTTCCAAATCGTAACAGTCGAAGATGGTCCCCTGGACAACAAGTACAGCTCATCACAAACAGTGTTGTCACCTCAGACACGTGTTTCCAACCAACTGCTGAAAGTCCTGATGTGTTCACATGTAATCCAGTCGTCGCACTGCTCCGGGTGTTTGGAGCGCAGACTGTTCTTGTGTTCATCGACATAAGGGGTCACCAAGGTAGAGTTCTGTAGAACTGTGCAGTGTGCTTGAGACCAAGAATATCGCGATTATTGAGTCCCTTCCAAGCGTGCCTTTCCCAGTCAGTCTCCCCTCATACTGCGATTTAGGGAGACCTGTCTTCTTAAGGCCAGGAATGAAGTCAACACAAAACCCGATGACATCCTCTGTTTGATGGCCCATGGAGATGCTTCCTTTTGGCCTAGCGCGGTTACGGACATATTTCTTTAGGACTCCCATGAACCTGTCAAAGGGGAACATATTGTGTAGAAATACGGGCCCCAAAATGACAATCTTGTCGACTAGATGAACTAGGACGTGCGTCATGATATTGAAGAAGGATGGTGGGAACACCAGCTCGAAACTGACAAGGCATTGCGCCACATCACTCCTTAGCCTTTGTACGATTTCTGGATCGATCACCTTCTGAGAGATTGCATTGAGGAATGCACATAGCTTCACAATGGCTAATCGGACGTTTTCCGGTAGAAGCCCCCTCAATGCAACCGGAAGCAGTTGCGTCATAACCACGTGGCAGTCATGAGATTTTAGGTTCTGAAACTTTTTCTCAGCCATATTTATTATTCCCTTTATATTCAACAAGAAGCCAGTCGGGACCTTCATACTAAGCAGAAATTCAAAGAATATTTCCTTCTCTTCTTTGGTAAGAGCGTAGCTGGCAAGACCTTCATACTGTTTCGGAGGCATGCCGTCTTTTTCGTGCAAACGTTGCAGGTCCTCCCGTGCCTCGGGTGTATCTTTTGTCTTCCCATACACCCCCAAGAAGCCTAGCAGGTTCACGCAAAGGTTCTTCGTCACATGCATCACGTCGATCGAAGAGCGGACCTCTAGGTCTTTCCAGTAGGGTAGGTCCCAAAATATAGATTTCTTCTTCCACACGGGTACGTGTCCCCCAGCGTCACTCGGAACAGCTAGTCCGCCGGGACCCTTTCCAAAGATTACGTGTAAATCATTGACCATAGCAAGTACGTGATCAACGGTACGCATGGCGGGCTTCTTCTGGTGATCTGCCTCGCCTTTGAAATGCATGCCTTTCTTTTGACATTGATGGTTGGTCGGAAGAAATCGATGATGGCCCAGGTACACATTCTTCCTGCAGCTTCCCAGGTATATACTTTCGGTGTCGAGTAAACAGTGCGTGCATGCGTGGTATCCCTTGTTTGTGTGTCCTGAAAGGTTACTGAGAGCGGGACAATCGTTGATGGTCACGAATAGCAACGCTTTTAGGTCAAATTCCTCCTGTTTGTGCTCATCCCACGTACGTACACCATTTCCATTCCACAGCTGTAAAAGTTCTTCAACTAATGGCCTTAGGTACACATCCATGTCGTTGCCGGGATGCTTAGGGCCTTGGATGAGAGCTAGCATCATAATGAACTTCCACTTCATGCACATCCAAGGAGGAAGGTTATACATACATAGAGTCACGGGCCAGGTGCTGTGATTGCTGCTCTGCTCCCCGAAAGGATTACTGCCATCTGCGCTTAAAGCAAACCATATGTTTCTTGGGTCACGTGCAAACTCATCCCAGTACTTTCTCTCGATTTTTCTCCAATGCGACCCGTCAGCGGGTGCTCTCAACTTCCCGTCTTTCTTACTGTCCCCACTGTGCCATCGCATCAACTTGACATGCTCTCCATTTCTGAACAAATATTTCAACCGTGGTATTATAGGAGCATACCACATCACCTTCACAGGAACCCTCTTCCTGGGAGGCTCGCCGTCAACATCACCAGGGTCATCTCGTCTGATCTTATACCGTAATGCACCGCATACCGGGCATGCGTTCAGATCCTTGTACGCACTACGGTAGAGGATGCAGTCATTAGGGCATGCATGTATCTTCTGCACCTCCAATCCTAGAGGGCATACGACCTTCTTTGCTGCGTATGTACTGTCGGGCAATTCGTTATCCTTTGGAAGCTTCTTCTTCAATATTTTCAGTAGCTTCTCAAATCCTTTGTCTGGCACAGCATTCTCTGTCTTCCACTGTAGCAGTTCCAGTACGGTACCGAGCTTTGTATTACCATCTTCGCAATTGGGGTACAACCCTTTTTGTGATCCTCTAACATGCGATTGAACTTCAGCTTCTCCTTTTGACTTTCGCATTGCATCCTTGCATCGACAATGACCCGACGGAGATCATCACAATCGGGCACATCGTCTAGTTCCTCTTGATCTTCGGCAGCTTCGCCCGTTGCAGCATCATCGTGCACATCGTCTGGTTCCTCTTGATGTTCAGTAGCATCACCGTATTCAGGGGGCACATAGTTGTCATCGTACTCTTCTTCTTCGCCGTCTTCCATCATAACCCCTATTTCTCCGTGCCTCGTCCAAACATTATAGTGTGGCATGAAACCCTTGTAAAGCAGGTGGGTGTGAAGGATTTTCCGGTCAGAATAAGACTTCGTATTCCCACATATAGGGCATGGACAACACATAAAACCATTCTGCTTGTTTGCCTCAGCCACTTCGAGAAAATCATGCACGCCCTTAATGTACTCGGAGGTGTGTCTGTTACCGTACATCCATTGCCGGTTCATCTGCATGCATTATATATAATTAAGTGTGTCAAAAATCATTATTGAACATCATGAATAGATAATTAAGTGACCAAATTAATAGAAGTTCATCATCACATTAAAACCAAAGTACATACATAGTTCTCATCTACATTAATAGAAGTTCATCATCACATTAACTAAATTAATTAAACCATACATTGAAACTATCTAAAACATTTCAATGCGAAAACAAATGCGATCATAATCGCAACCAAGGTAACAACTGATCCAACGACATAATGATACCAAGCCTCGGTATGAATGGCATATTTTCTAATCTTTCTAATTTTCAAGCGCATTGCATCCATCTTGATCTTGTGATCATCGACCACATCCGCAACATGCAACTCCAATATCATCTTCATCTCCTCAATTTTTCTTATTTTTTCCTTCAAGAAATTGTTTTCTTCTTCAATTAAATTTAACCTCTCGACAATAGGGTTGGTTGGAATTTCCGGTTCAACAACGTCCTAGATAAATAAAATCTATGTCACGTTGGTCGGCATAATTTTCATAAACAATAAATGAACCAATAGTTATGAAAAGATAATATATACCACATCTGAATCATAGACAGGACGAGGGCCGACGGTGGCGGATACCAAAACCATCGCACTATATAAGATGCAATAATAAAAGTAAGAAAATAATACAAGTATCTATCTAAACATACAAGTAAGAATATATTTCCTTTCAGAAAGAAGATAAGAACAGGAGGCTCACCACGGTGGTGCCGGCGATGAGATCGGCGCGGGTGATCGACGGCGGTGAAGATGGGGATGGGGCGTGATGGACCGCTAAACCTAGACAAATATTAAGGAAAATGGAGCTTGGAGGTGGAGCTTGGAGAGGAGAAAGCTTAAGTAGTGTGGCTCGGGCATTCCATCAAACACCTTGTGTGCATAGGAGGTGAGCTAGAGCACCACCAATCCCTCTCCCCCTCGGCTGCCAGAAAAATAGAGCAGTGTGCTCTGCTCTTACGCGAGGGGGTATATATAGGAACCTCATTGGTCCCGGTTGGTGGCATGAACCGGGACTAAAGGGCAGCCTTTGGTCCCGGTTCATGCCACCAATCGAGACCAATAGTGGTGGGCTAGGAGCGAGGCCCATTGGTCCCGGTTCGTCCCACCAACCGGGACCAAAAGGTCCAGACGAAGCGGGACCAATGGCCCACGTGGCCCGGCCGGCCCTCGGGGCTCACGAACCGGGTCCAATGCCACCATTGGTCCCGGTTCTGGACTGAACCGGGACTAATGGGCTGACCCGGCCTGGACCATTGCCCCCTTTTCTACTAGTGATGGAAGAAGTGAAGTCATCTTTTTTTAGAAAAGGAGGAAGGACCCCGGCCTCTGCATCTGGAAGATGCATGCAATCACTTTATTAATTATTCACATGAGACCTTACAAAGTCATACAACAGTAAGACTAAAGCCACCTTCTAGGCAACATCTATTGCTACTCCTATCCACTTGATGTAGGGATGCTGACAGTCTGAGCCTAATACCAAACAGACCTCGCATCGAAGCCTAACATCTAAGACCCGAGGTCCCAACCAGGTCGCCTGCCGGGTATGGGGCACCCACCAGTCTGGTGCACTCCTCAACTAGGACGTCTGCCGCGTATGATGCCGCCACAGCCACATGCCACCAATCCGTCTTCAGTGTTGTACTGCTGCATCTACCTTGTCCGAACTAACTGCCATCGATGCAACCACGACGCCAGACAATTTCGTCCTCCTCGCGAGTCCACCCCCACACATCGGAGACCAAATCTGCACTGTGCCACGCCGTCAAGATCCGTCTCCATCAATGTGTAGGATGAAGCACCGCTCCACCAAAGATGTGGTCCGCTGGTCCCTTGAGCTCATGTACACCTCCAAGAATGACGCCCTCAAGGGGGAAACGAGACAAGCGCGCCATCGTCTTCCGATCTAGTGATCTAGAGTTTCCCCCGAAGGTAGCAGATAGTGGTCTAGAACTTCTCCATGGCGATGCCTTCAAGAAGGGAACGACACTGAAGAGCGCCGCCATCGCCGGCCTTGGATCTAGCCAAGAGCAGGTTTTCACCCAGATCTGTTCGAAGAACTCCATCCAGCTTCCTGTGCACAGATCGCTGCCTTCTCTATCGAAGACTAGATCTGGGCCCAGGGTCCGAGATCCGCCGCCGCCCGCCGCCACGGCCGGTTCCCACGCTGCCCTCGTAGCCGTGGTGGCACAGCCTTTGCCGGAGTTCCCCGGGCCACGAACCGATGATCAGGGACACGCTAGCCACCGCCACCGATCAGGCCAAGTCAAGCCGGCTGCAGCACTGACGCCATCGCATCGAGATATGCTATGTCTCGAGCTTGCGTTGGATTTCCCCGAAGAGGAGAGGATGATGCAGCATAGTAGCGTAAGTATTTCCCTCAGTTTTTGAGAACCAAGGTATCAATCCAATAGGAGACCACGCGCAAGTCCCTCGTACCTGCACAAAACGATAGCTACTCGCAACCAATGCTTTGGGGTTGTCAATCCCTTCACGGTCACTTACGAGGGTGAGATCTGATAGAGATAATATTTTTGGTATTTTTGGTATAAAGATGCAAAGTAAAAAGTAAAAGCAAAAGCAAGTAAATAAAAGTGATGGAGATTGATATGATGAGAATAGACTCGGGGGCCATATGTTTCACTAGTGGCTTCTCTCAAGAGCATAAGTATTCTACGGTGGGTGAACAAATTACTGTTGAGCAATTGACAGAATTGAGCATAGTTATGAGGTTATCCAGGCAATGATCATGTATATAGGCATCACGATCGTGACAAGTAGACCAAAATGATTCTGCATCTACTACTATTACTCCACTCATCAACCGCTATCCAGCATGCATCTAGAGTATTAAGTTAAAAACAGAGTAGCATCTTAAGCAAGATGACATGATGTAGAGGAATAAATTCATGCAATATGATAAATACCCCATCTTGTTATCCTCGATGGCAACAATACAATACGTGTCTTGCAACCCTTTCTGTCACTGGTTAAGGTCACCGCAATATTGAACCCAAGGCTAAGCACTTCTCCCATTGCAAGAACTACCAATCTAGTTGGCCAAACCAAACGGATAATTCGAAGAGACTTGCAAAGATAACTCAATCATACATAAAAGAATTCAGAGAAGTATCAAATATTTTACATAGATAAGTTGGATCATAAACCCACAATTCATCGGTCTCAACAAACACACCGCAAAAAGAAGATTACATTGAATAGATCTCCACGAGAGAGGGGGAAAACATTGTATTGAGATCCAAAAAGAGAGAAGAAGCCATCTAGCTACTAACTATGGACCCGAAGGTCTGAAGTAAACTACTCACACTTCATCGGAGGGGCTATGGTGATGATGTAGAAGCCCTCCGTGGTGGATGCCCCCTCCGGTGGAGCTTCAGAACAGGCCCCAAGATGGGATCTCGTGGATACAGGAAGTTACGGTGGTGGAATTAGGTTTTTGGCTCCATCCCCGATCTGTTGGGGGTACGTAGGTATATATAGGAGGAAGGAGTACGTCGGTGGAGCGTCAGGGGGCCCACGAGGTAGGGGGCGCACCTAGGGGGGAGGGCGCGCCCCCCACCCTTGTGACCGCCTCTGGCACTTCTTGGAGTAGGGTCCAAGTCTCCTGGATCACGTTCGGTGAGAAGATCACGTTTCCGAAGGTTTCATTCCGTTTGGACTCTGTTTGATATTCCGTTTCTTCAAAACACTGAAATAGGCAAAAAAACAACAATTCTGGGTTGGGCCTCCGGTTAATAGGTTAGTCCCAAAAATAATATAGAAGTGGAAAATAAAGCTCATTATAGTCCAAAACAATAGATAAAGTAGCTTGGAGCAATCAAAAATTATAGATACGTTGGAGACGTATCAAGCTACAACACTGTAGTTGGGCCGCACCGTCGTCTCCCGGCCTCGCAGCCACCGGATCCACGCGCGCCCGCCACCAGGAGCCCCGCCGATCCCGCGTCTCCTACATAGAGTAGCCACCCCACGCCGCTAAGATCTCATGTAGGGGAATGAGAGAAGAAGCCCCGCCACCGCCAACGCCGCGCACGGGCTTCGCCTGGCGGACGCCATCCAGCGGCAGTGAGGAGGGGGCTGGGACAAGGAGATCTAGATGGCCGGCGGTGGATCTGGTCTCCTGTGACGCACACGGGGAGCGCGTCGGGGGAGCGAGACGAGACCAAAAAAAGATTTGTGGGGGATGATGTATGACACCCTCAAGAAGTGAAGTCATGACTTGGAGAAATGGTGAGCGATAATAACTAGGGTGCGCTTGACCAAGGCAAGTTGTCGAGAATGGGAGTTAGGAGTATATGGAAACACATGCCCAGTGAGAGCCAATATGTTGAACATGGGTTTGGGTTTCGTATGCAGTACCTGTAGTGTTTTTCTCCCTCTGTATGTACGTGTATCTTAGGAGACAAGATACCGGTTGCACCCCTTGTACATATATATATGTTCCTAGTGCACGATCAATGAGATATCGATGCACCAAATCCCTTCTACATGGTATCTATCGCAAGTCTATCCTCTCGCTTCCGCCTACCCTAGCCGCCGTCGTCACGATCTATCGTCGCCCCCGCCGCTACCACCTCCCCACGCGCGCCTTCCCTCCGCGCACGTCCTCCCCTCCCCGCCATGTCGCCCTCCCACTGTGCCATGCCACTCCCACCGCTGCGCCGCCCTTCCTTCGCTGCGCTGCCCCCTTCTCCCAACCCTAGTCACCATGTTGTCCAACGCCTCATCCATCTCCAACCCCTTCGTCGTGGATCCTGCTGAAATCCGCGACATCAACGTCCACGCACGCGGCCCTGTCGTACTTGATGCCGTGAACTCCACGTACTTTGTGTGGAAGACATACTTCTCGTGGCTCTTCCACGAGAATAACCTCGTGGATCATGTTGACGGCATCGTTGACTCGAGTGCCATGGTGGACGACCCCGACTGGACCGCGATCGATGCCACGATCATCCGGTCGTTCTTCACCACCATCTCCAAGGACCTGTTTCACACGGTCGTGAGCGCTGGCGATGACTCCCGCGCCATGTGACTTAAGCTGAACGGCCTCTTCACCGACAACAAGCTTCAGTGCCGCGTTTTTTTGTAGCATGAACTTTTTGACTATCACCAGGATGAATAGTCCATTGATGACTACTCCCACCGCCTGAAGACGTTGGCGGATGAGCTCCGCAACATCGACGCCAAGGTTGATAACGACCTCCTCCTCAGCACGGTCACTGCCAGCCTCAATGAGGACTTCGGCAATGCCACCTCCACCCTCACCTTGATGCCGGAGCGCTCCTTCCCCAAGTTTGCGGCGTACTTGCGGTTGGAGGAGCGTCGGATGAAGGTGGTCAAGAAGCTTGTGCAGCATCCCGCCATCGCCACCGGCAACTCCCGCGGTGCCCCACCATCGGCCTCCCCACCCGCGCCGCGCCATCAGCCGCCACCCCCCACGCCTCCGGGGTATTCACCCCTACCGCCTGCGCCTCCTGCCCCTCCCGCTGCCCCCAGCAGTCGCAGCCGGGTGGTGGGCGCCATGGCAACCGCCGCGGGGGCAGCCGCAAGCAGCAACAGGCACCGGGGGGCCATTCGCCAGCAGCAGCAGCAGGCCACCCCTCCATGAACCTACGGCACCAACCCGTGGACCGGTGTCGTCCACGCGTACTCGATGTCGGTCCCTCGGGCTCCCGCTCTGGGCATCCTTGGGCCTCGTCCGACGAGCCACCAGGCCCTCTTCGCCGCGTAGAACGTTGCCCCCTACAGCGGCTACGGTGCCGCGCCACCTCCCGCTCCTACCTATGGCGCCTCCACCGTGCCGGCTTACAGGTGCCGCAACCATGCTGGACTATAGCGAGTTTTACCCTCCTCAGGTGTTGTCGCCGTGGGACCCGGCCCTTCTTGCTGTGCTGCACTCTGCCGCGTCACCGAGTTCCTACGGTGGCGGCGGTGACTGGTACATGGACTCGGAGGCCACCGCTCACATGACAGCTCATCCCGGTAACCTCACGTCCGCCACTCCTGTTCATACTTCCAGTCGCATCACCGTTGGTACTGGTTCCTCTCTACCCATTACACATGTCGGTCATATGTCTTTTCCTTCTACTTCTACTCCCGTTAGCATGTCTAATGTTCTTGTGTCTCATGACTTAGTTACCAATCTTGTTTCTGTTTGTCACCTTGCTCGTGAGAACCCTATCACTTTTGAATTTGACGATATCGGCTTTTCTTTGAAGGGCGCCCGTACACGGATGGTAATCCACCGATGTGACAGCACGGACTAGCTTTACCCGGTGCAACCCTCCGGCACCATCAGCACCCGTCGTCCCGCCGCCCTCGCCTCTACTGTCGATCTTTGGCACACCCGCCTCGGTCATTCCAACTCCACCGTTATGCGTCAGATTCTTCAGAGTTTTTCTTTCTCATGTAATAAGGTTGACGACCACACTTGTGAGGCTTGCCGTCTTGTAAAGCACATCCGTCTTCCCTTTAGCGAGTCCACAAACATTTCCAGTTTTCCATTTCAGTTATTGTGTAGTGATGTTTGGACGTCCCCGAGTGCGAGCAACACGGGTTACATATAATATTTGGTGATATTGGATGATTTTTCTCATTAAGTGTGGACATTCCCTCTCCATCGCAAGTCTGACGCTCTTGTCACACTCACCGCCTTTTATTCATATGTCACCACACAGTTCGGTCGTCCTATTCTTTCCTTCCAAACTGACAACGGAAAGGAGATTGACAATGTCGCCAGCCGCAATCTTCTTGTGTCCCACGGCACCATCTTTCGACTCACTTGCCCCTACACGTCACAGCAGAATGGTCGCGTGAGTCATTCATAATCTTAATGATTGTGTTTGCACGTTACTCTTCCACTCCTATGTGCCTCCTCATTTCTGGTTGGGCGCACTCGTGACCGCCAGCCTCCTTATTAGCATTCTCCCGTGTAGTTCACGCTGGAACTACACTCCTCACCAGCTCCTCTTCAGTGCAGTTCCATCTTATGATGGTCTTCGCATTTTCGGGTGTCTCTGTTATCCTGGCACAGTAGTAGAAAAAGGACCTAATATGAGACATATTAGTGCCGGTTTGGTTTTGAGCCGGCACTAATGTGTCCAATAGTACCGATTCCAATGGCTAGCCGGCCGTTCTCATTAGTACCGGTTCGTGGTGAACCTATAGTACCGGTTCGTGCCACGAACTGGTACTAAAGAGGGTGGTGGCAGGGTGTTGTCAGTCTGGGGCCCGTCCAGCACCTTTAGTACCGGTTCGTGGCACGAACCGATACTAAAGGTCGACGTACATAAACCCTTTGTCCCCCCGAGCCACTCTGTTCTTCCCCTTTCCCCTCACTTCCTCTGTTCTCCCCTCTCTCTCCTCGAGCTCCTCACAAATTTTTCCCAAAATTTGTCAAGATTTGAAGGCCCCCATCCATTCAAATGATCACAAAGGTTAGAAACTTTGTCCTTTGAACTCTCATTGCTAGATTAGCTCTTGCAATGCTTTGTATAGTGATTAATTTGGGAGGAATAATTATATTTGCTAGTATTTGATTTATATGCAATTTGAGCACAAAAATAACACTTAGTTTGCATATGTAGGTGTGGTTTACTTAGTGCCTTCTAAATCTCCGTCGTAACCACCGTCGATCGCCCGCACCGTCCCATCACCGGCACCACCTTCTGGTGAGGCTCTTGTTCATGAATGTTTTACATTACCAAATTGATGTTTATGTGATTTGGATATATAGTTACTCGTATAATTATCTTACCCGTACGTTGTTTGTTATACATAGTGCCATGGTTTTGATATCTGTCCCCGTCGGCCCTCGTCCTTGTTATGATTCGGATGTGGTATATTCTCTTTTAAAACTAGTTGTTGCGTTTCGTGTTTATGACAAATTATGCCCATCATGTTGACATAGATATTTTTATCTAGGAGGTATGTGAACCGGAAATTCCAACCGACCCTATTGTCTAGAGGTTAAATTTAGTTGAAAGAGAAAACGAGTATTTGAAAGAAAAATTGAAAAGAATTGAGGGGGAGAAGATGGAATTAGAGTTGCATGTTGCCGATGTCGTCGATGATCACAAGATCAAGATGGAGAAAATGAGGTTGAAGATTAGAAAGATTAGAAAATATGTCATTGATAGTGTGGCTTGGTATCATTATGCTGTTGGATCAATTGTTACCTTAATTGCGATCTTCATCGCATTTGTTGTTGCATTTAAATTCTTTAGCTAGAGAGTTATTTGTATGTTGCATTTAATTAAGTGTTGTATATGAACTTTATGTATGAACTTTATGTATGAACTTGTATTAATTTGGTCTATTCGGTGTTGTGTAATGAAGATGAGCCGACAATGGATGTATGATGACAGATGCTCTCACGAGTTCATTAATGGCGTGCATACTTTTCTGCTTGCCGCTGAGGCAAACAAGCGGGAGGATGGATTTATGCCTTGTCCATGTGCTGGTTGTAAGAATGGTCACACTTACTCTACATCAAGAACCATTCACGTCCACCTATTTGAGTCTGGTTTCATGCCCCACTATAATGTTTGGACCAAGCACAGAGAAATAGGGGTTATGATGGAAGACAATGAAGAAGAAGCGGACGACGATGGCTATCCTGGCCATGGGTTCCCTGAATACGATGATACAACAATGGGGGAAGAAGCTGAGCCGGCAATGCAGAAAGAAGCTGAAGAAGAGGCATCAGATGAGCCCGCTGATGATCTAGGTCGGGCCATTGCCAATGCAAAGAGAAATTGCGCAAGTGATCTAGAGAGGACGAAGTTGCAGCGCATGTTAGAGGAACACAAAAAATTGTTGTACCCGAATTGCGAAGTTGACAAAAAAAGTTGGGCACCACACTTGAATTGCTGCAATGGAAGGCAGAGAATGGTGTATCTGACAAGGGATTTGGAAAGTTGCTGGTAATGATAAAGAATATGCTTCCAAAGGACAACGAGTTGCCCGAGAGTACGTATGAAGCAAAGAAGGTTGTCTGCCCTCTAGGGTTAGAGGTGCAGAAGATACATGCATGCCCTAATGACTGCATCCTCTACCGCGGTGAGTACGAGGATTTGAATGCCTTCCCGGTATGCGGTGCATTGCGTTATAAGATCAGTCGCGATGACCCTGGTGATGTCGAGGGTGAGTGCCCCAGGAAAAAGATTCCTGCCAAGGTGATGTGGTATGCTCCTATAATACCACGGTTGAAACGTTTGTTCCAAAACAAAGAGCATGCGAAGGCGATGCGGTGGCACGCAGAAGACCGTAAGAAAGACGGAAAGTTGAGAGTACCCGCTGACGGTTCGCAATGGAGAAAAATCGAGAGAAAGTACTGGGAGGAGTTTGCAGGTGACCCAAGGAACGTATGGTTTGGTCTAAGCGCAAATGGCATTAATCCTTTTGGGGAGCAGAGCAGCAACCATAGCACGTGGCCTGTGACTCTATGTTTGTATAACCATCCTCCTTGGTTGTGCATGAAGCGGAAGTTCATTATGATGCCAGTGCTCATCCAAGGCCCTAAGCAACCCGGCAACGACATTGATGTGTACCTAAGGCCATTAGTTGAAGAACTCTTACAACTGTGGAATGGAACAGGTGTACGTGCGTGGGATGAGCACATGGGGGAAGAATTTGACCTAAAGGCGTTGTTGTTCGTGACCATCAATGATTGGCCTGCTCTCAGTAACCTTTCAGGACAGACAAACAAGGGATACCGCGGATGCATGCACTGTTTGGATGATACCGACAGTATATATTTGAATAGTTGTAAGAAGAATGTGTACCTGGGACATCGTCGATTTCTTCCGAGCAGGCATCCCATAAGAAAGAAAGGCAAGCATTTCAAAGGTGAGGCGGATCACCGGACGAAGCCTCGCCATCGTACTGGTGCTGATGTACATGATATGGTCAAGAATTTGAAGGTAATCTTTGGAAAGGGTCCTGGCGGACAACCTGTTCCTAAGGACGCTTACGAACGCGCACCCATGTGGAAGAAGAAATCTATATTTTGGGACCTGCCACATTGGTAAGACCTAGAGGTCCGCTCCGCAATCGACGTGATGCACGTGACGAAGAATCTTTGCGTGACCCTGCTTGGCTTTTTGGGCGTGTATGGGAAGACAAAAGATACACCAGAGGCACAGGAGGACCAGCAACATATGCACGGAAAAGGCGACATACATCAGGGTCAGGCCATCTACGCTCTTACCAAAGAAGAGAAGGAAATCTTCTTCGAATGCCTGCTCAGCATGAAGGTACCGTCTGGCTTCTCATCGAATATAAAGGAATAATAAATATGGCAGAGAAAAAGTTCCAGAACCTAAAGTCTCATGACTGCCACGTGATTATGACGCAACTCCTTCCGGTTGCATTGAGGGGGCTTCTACTGGAAAACGTTCAATTGGCCATGCATTCCTCAATGCAATCTCTCAAAAGGTAATCGATCCAGAAATCATACCAAGGTTACAGAATGATTTGGTTCAATGTCTTGTCAGTTTCGAGTTGGTGTTCCCACCATCCTTCTTCAACATCATGACACACGTCCTAATTCACCTTTGCGAAGAGATTAACGTTTTGGGTCCTGTATTTCTACACAATATGTTCCCCTTTGAAAGGTTCACGGGAGTCTTGAAGAAATATGTTCATAACCATGCTAGGCCAAAAGGAAGCATCTCGAAGGGCCATGAAAATTAGGAGGTCATTGAGTTTTGTATTGACTTTATTCCTGACCTTAAGCTGATTGGTGTTCCTGAATCGCGGCATAAGGGCAGACTGGAAGGAAAAGGCACACTAGGAGGGCATCAAATAATATGTATGGATGGGCATTCTCTCACTGAAGCACACTACATAGTTCTACAGAATTCCGCCTTGGTGGCTCCGTATATGGAGGAACACAAGAATTTTCTACAGTCCAAACACCCGGAGAAGTCTGACGACTGGATTACACGCGAACAAACAAGGACTTTCACCGGTTGGTTGCAGAACCGTTCCCTGAATGATGGCGATATTCAAAATGACTTGTACTCGCTGTCTCAGTTACCATCTTTGAATATAATGACTTTCAAAGGGTACCAGATAAATGGGAATACATTTTACACGATCGCCAAGATAAGAAGAGCACCAACCAAAACAGTGGTGTCCGTTTTGATGCAACAACCAACACGGGAAAGGAAACATATTATGGTTACATAGAGGACATATGGGAACTTAACTATGGATCAGGTGATTTGAAGGTCCCTTTGTTTCGGTGCAAATGGGTCAATATGACACGAGGCGGGGTAACGGAAGACCCGCAGTACGGAATGACAACAGTGGATCTCAACAATCTTGCGTATGCAGACGAACCATTCATCCTAGCCAATGATGTGGCGCAGGTTTTTTATGTGAAAGACATGTCTACCAGGCCGAATAAAAGAAAAGATAAGGAAGCGAATGGATCATACGACGAGCCAAAGCGCCACATAGTTCTTTCAGGAAAAAGAAACATCGTGGAAGTGGATGACAAGACAGACATGTCAGAAGATTATGAAAAGTTTGATGAAATTGTTCCATTCACAGTGAATATTGACCCGAGCATCCAGTTAAATGATGAAGATTTTCCCTGGCTATGGCGCAAAGGGACACACGAGAAGAAAAAGTTTCACACCCAAAGATCTGGGATGTGATCGGCTTCACTATCATCACTTTCTTCTGTGTTTCACACCCAGGAGGGAATGTCTGTAATAGTTAGGGTAGTTAATTATGTGTTTTGGCATTTGAAATGCGAAGAAATTTTATGTGCAAACAAATTCTTTTTCATGCATTTACTGATTTTTTTCTAGCTAAATGACCCTGAAATTGAAAAGCATTTGAAATGAACTCAGAAAAGGTTGAAAGTTGGCATGGTATCATAATTTCATACAAATAGCATGTGCAAAAAAGTAGAGAGGGTTACGGCAAAAATTGGATACACTTCGTGTACAAAATGGACAATCTTTTTCGAAGTATCAGGGTTTCCGACGAAAACTGAAATGTTACAAAGGCATTTCATTTTTTAAATAACCTAAGCATCACCGAATTGAATATAATGATAAAACACACTAATATTAAACATAAGAAAAAAGAATCACTGAAAAATCTTTTTCCAAAGTTAAGTTATTCACAAACTAGTGATTCACACAAATTTCAAATAATTCAAAATTTAAACTATTCAAATTTGAAAACTACCGGCACTAACAGATCAAAGTTTGTAAATTTTTGAACCTAAAGCAAAAATATTCACAAAGAAACTCTAAATACAGCAAAAAACAACTCTAAAATAAATAAAACAAAAAAATGCAAAAACAATTAAGAAAATAAAAAAAGCCCGCCTACTGGGCCAAAGCGGCCTGCATACAACTAGAAACTCAACCTTTTGTTGGGCCAGGATGTAGGCCCGCAAAGGCCCAGTAGGCCCACATGGCAGCAATGAATTGGTAGGCCTAGTAGGCCTGCTTAGGAGAGGAGCTCGAGAGAGCTACCGCACTGGGGCTTATAAACCAGTGCGGTAGCCCTTCGACTAGCGAGGTGGGACTAAACTTGCCGCACCGCACTGCGCCAGCGCACCCCCTTTAGTACCGGGTGGTGGCACCAACCGGTACTAAAGGGGGGCATTTAGTACCGGTTGGAGCCACCACCCGGTACTAAAGGGGGTGCGCTTCCCGCCGCTTGGCCTGGCCAAAACAGACCTTTAGTACCGGTTGATGGCTCCAACCGGTACTAAAGGTCCATCCTATATATACAACACTTGAAAAAAATTCAGTTTCCCTCTGTTTCCTCCCACCGTCGCGCCGCCCTGCCCCGATCGTCGCCGCCCCCGCCCCTCGTCGCCGACCCCGGCCGTCCCCGCCCCTCGTCGCCGCCCCCGTCGACGTC
>NC_041385.1:792464059-792473593 GCF_002162155.2 Triticum dicoccoides | reverse complement strand
GCCGCCCCGTCCCGTCGCCCCGTCGTCGCCGCCCCGTCCCGTCGTCGCCGCCCCGTCCCATCGCACCTTCGTCGCCGCCCCGTCGTCGCCTCGCCGGTGAGCTCGCCTCGGCCGCCAATGTCCACACACACACACACATTACTACACACACACACACACACACACACTACACACATTAGTTTGTTTGTTATAAATTTTTCTGTTTTTTAGTTATAGAAATGTTAGAAATTATTCTGTTTTTTAGTTATATAAATATTACAAATGTTAGTTTTATAGAAATGTTATAAATGTTTTCTGGTTTTTAGTTATAGAAATATTTTTAGAAATGTTAGCAATTTTTCTGTTTTTTAGTTATATAAATATTAGAATTGTTATGGAAATGTTAGTTATATAATCATGAAATTTTAGAATTAGTTTTAGTTAGATGAATTAGATTAATGTAAAATTGTTAGAATTTGCATATATACAGAATTTTAGTTATCACAATCCAATCATTTAAAAAATGTTACTTTTTGCGGGCATATAGTATTTGTTCTCGACGATATGCCTGGCCTGCATCCTCGCCGTTGACCCGTTCGCGACAACGTCATGCTTCAGGGGACCCATGTCCGGGACTGGGCTCCGCCGGGCTGGCACTGGGAGGTGCTACCTGGAGGGGCGCGCCGCTTGGTGAGGAACCCGACCTCGGGTCCCGTTGTCGACCCTGATCTTCTTTGGTGGCGTTCGCGTGGGCCACATTCGGTGCAGAGGCAGCCGGCCCCGCCGGAGGTGGTGCGTCGCCGTGTCAGGGAGGAAGATGAGCACGTCCATCGCTACATGGCTGCTATGGACGACGTCAGGTTCTCCACTACTTGGCGGGTTCTTTGGGCAGATGACCGAAGATATGATCCTGTGATGGTTCCTTCTCTTTGGGTGTGCACCGCCCGCGCCCCAGGAACCGCGAGTGGCGCCCTAGATTCTTCTGTAGTACTCGATCTTTATTAGGTACCTTGCCAGTGATGTATTCGATATATAGTATTCGAGACGATGTATTCGAGATTATATATATTAAGACGATGATGTATTCGAGATTATATATTCGAGAGGATGTATTCGAGATTGAGATTTTCCTTATTGATTAATTGCATCCATGCATTGTAATTTGAATACTAAATTGTTTTATATTTCTTCTGTATTATTAGTAAAGTAAAAGCTATGGCGGACAATACCGGCAGAGAGAGAGAAGAGGAATTGTTCGACATCATACGCAGCCCTCACAGGCTAGATGATCTGAATGAAGCAGATGACGGCTCCCAATATCTTAACAATACCGGAGAGGGTGATGAAAAGATATCCGATCTCGACGACCGGGCTGATGAAGTCATGAACTATGATTATGATTATGACACAGACAATGTTTGTGATGACACAGACAATGCTGATCTTCAAATAACAAACACTACCGGCGAGGTATATTTATATAAGCATGCATCATGGTGATCATCACATGTTTTTTTATTGAAGATATATTAATGAATCGATCTTTCTTCTTTCAGCCCTCCGGATCGAGCAAATCTGCTTCTACAGACAGCAAGACAAAGCGAGGCCCGAGCAGATTGTCGAAGGATGGTGTAAAGTACCACATCGAATCCATCAAACCTTGTGGCAAACCACTCACGCCTAAGAACATTGCGAACAAGTGGACTCGTCAGTGCGGAGTTCTTGTGAAGGACAAACTCCCGATCTCCATTCAAGAATGGAAAGAGCCAAAGACTAAACGTCCAGGTGTTACTTGGGTCGATGGCAGAGCCAAAGAAGACCTGGTGAAATCTCTGATGGAACATTTCACCCTACCAGATCATTTCACTAAAGCAGATGTGGACAAAGTCATGGCCGCTGCTCTTAAGAAGATGGCAATTGCATTCAACACCCACAAGAAAACTGTATGGGCCAACTACCTCGCTAATGAAAGGAAGACTCCAGATTTCAAGGGAACACTAGAGAAGCAAAGAGAACATTGGGACGATTTCATGACTTTCAAGGATTCAGAAATATCTAAGGAACGGTCGATGAAAAACAAGGCAAATGCCGCAAGAAAGACGCAGTTCCATAGGCTGGGTCCAGGTGGCTACGTGGTGGCATTGCCTAAGTGGGATAAGTCTGAGCAAGAGATGGAGGATGCAGGAGTCACTCCAGTTACCCGGCACTGGGCCCCCAGGTGCAGAACTTGGTTCTATGCGCATGGGGGGGGGGGGCGTTGGACCTGAAGATAGGCCTGGTTTGGAAGAAGGCAAGTCTAAAAGGAGCCGAACAAAAGATAATTGACGCAATAGAAGAAGCTCGAGCGGGGGTGTTCACGCCCAACAGAGAGAACGACGAGCTTACGCGTGCCCTGGGAAATCCTGAACACCCGGGAAGAACACGAGGCATGGGTGTTCCCTGGTATGAGGGCTTTTCGGACTGGAATGACGACTACAGGTCCCGTGCAAGAAAGAAGATGGAGGAGGAGAAGAAGAGGAAGCTGGAGGAGGAGCAGAGGAAGCAGGACGCAGAACGTCTTCAAGGCCTAGAAGCAAGGCACGCGGACCTGGCACTCAAATTCCAGCAGCAGCAGCAGCAGATCGACTCACTTAGCCAGGAAAGGGGGTCTCAGCAGCGGCAGCAGCAAGCGGATGATCGTCCAGCATTGGATAGCACCGTCCCATCCATGCCGAGAAGCAGCGTTGGTTCTGCCCCGGGCGACATACTACTGGATACATACCGTGTGGATGACATCATAGAGAACACTAACTGCGAGCTACACTCCAAAATGAAGAACATATCCATGAAGGTGGCGGACGGCATTGCTTTTCCAGTTACCCCCGAAGCAACCTACCATTGCATCCCGATTCCAGAGGGCTATGCTCGTGTCATGGTTGATGAAGTGGTGGACCCATATTTGGGGCTAACGCTTGACATTCCTGGAGGTGAAGACGAGCGCACACTCGGAGAGGCCATACATCATATCATCCTATGGAGAAAGGATTGCATAATCTTTCGAAGTCCACCGACACCACGTCGTCTGCCGACTCCTCGAAGTCTGCCACCGAGTCAGCAGACTCCCGCTCCTCCAAGTCCACGAACGCGTGAGACTCCTCCTCCTCGAAGTCTGCCGCCTCCTCCAAGTCCCCGAATGTGTGAGCTGACTCCTCCGGTTTCAAGCCCGGCACAACGTCATGCCACTTCTCCGGTTGCAAGTCAGGCCACACCTCCTGCTTCAAGTCCGGCACACCGTCAGGCCACTTCTCCTGGTCCAACTCCATGTCAGCCGTCTCCGCTGTCTCAGCAATCGCAGAAGAGACATCCCGCAACTTTGGTGCATAGCGGTACGAGTCGAGGTAGTTCAGGAAGTACAGGCGAAGGCAAGCGATATAAATATGGTCCAAGCCTCGCTCCTCTTCCTCAGAGGCCTTACGACATGACTAAGGAGCAAAACACAGCCATAGTGCAAGCCCAAGTGGACGCCCATTTTGGACCGAAACCGACACCGCCGCCAAAGGAGAAAGAGCGTGAGAAAGTAATTGACCACTTCATTCGTATGGCTAGAGAACCAGCTCCCAAGCCTGTTGACTCGGACTACGAGCGCCAAATCAGGAAGGCACATCGAGCACGACTACAGAAGGAAGCGAGCTCAAGCTCGATCCAACAAGCAGCTGGCAAAAATGCGGGAAACCGTTCCCCAGTTGGGAGAACAGGCGGCGCAAGCGATCCCCCCGCTTGTTGTGCCAACAACACATGAGAGGAGTAGTACGCGCGCCAAATATTATTGTGGGCAAACCGTTAGCGTTCCCCAACATGGCGATGTGGTAATAACAGAGGATCATATAATGCAGGCTCAGATGCTCAATATCTCTGTTGGACAACTCCTCGAAATCGAGCCCATGCCTACGCTTAAAGAATCGGAAATAGCATGGCAATATGTCCGGGGCAAACCTTTGGTCCATCCAGACAAGGTCAAGGACCTCCCAACGAGAATGTATCAATTGCATCAATGGTACATGACATTACCAAGATTTCCAATCGAGAGTCCCTCATGGTGAATGTCAAGCATGAGCATTATTACCATGAGAAAGCTCTGGCCATTGAGTATCCAGAACTATTTCAGTTATTTAATCAAGACGCACTCGACAAGTCTATCGTCAGTTGCTATTGTCTGTAAGTGATTTCTTTCTGTAATTTAAGTCTCAAACTAGTTATGTAGTGATAATTTTGATCAATCATTACATGTAATTATCCTCACTATATTCTTTTTCTGTGGTATTATATGCAGGATGAAGATGTATGGAATGAAAAAAGCTGGACGCTATGGCGTTGGGTTCATTGACCCAAATACCATTAATCAGGACATATGGGAGATTGAACATTGTAAAGCTGCTGTAGAGGAAAGCATGCTAGATTTCTTGAAGCGCCTCAATACCTTTGAAGATATACTACTTCCTTACAACTTCCCGTGAGTCACACTGTCTTGT
This sequence comes from Triticum dicoccoides, assembly GCF_002162155.2. Classification (NCBI taxonomy): domain Eukaryota; kingdom Viridiplantae; phylum Streptophyta; class Magnoliopsida; order Poales; family Poaceae; genus Triticum; species Triticum dicoccoides. Next base: position 792,469,106 of record NC_041385.1, on the reverse strand, counting down.
ACTACAAATTCTGTTTTTCCTTACTAGCTAGCTAGATGTTAATAATTAAGTGTATACGGTTTACGGTAGTTGATTAATTTTATGCACATGCCCGCTTAATTAAGACATGCAAACGTGTGCGTATGCAGTTGGCACTGGGTCTTGATAGACATTAAAGTTGAGGAAGGAAAAGTTGAATTACTGGACTCACTAAATAAAGAAGATAAAGACTACACCATCGTGAAGGGGATAGTCAACAGGTAATTTCAATCATTATTAACTATTAGTTCCTGATATGAACTATTTAATAACCCATTTATTAATCTTCTTTGCCGGCGGGCAGGGCATGGGCAAAGTTCATCGCGGTGACTCCAGGAGAATGGAAAAAAATTGTTTTTACATCGACCCAAGGTAAGTAATTAAGTAGTACTAGCTAGCTACCATCTCTTTAATTCTTGTTTCAATATCATTAATTAATTATGATGCTTAATTAATCATTATCTGATTCAATTCCATTCTCATAAAGGCCCTGAGGCAGGCGAAAGGAAATAATCTGTGTGCATACTACGTTTGCGAGAACATTCGCATGATGACGTGCGAAAGGAGCAGATCTGATAGACAGGACTGGGTACGTTTTTGTCAGAACACTATTCACACCATTATCGATATCTAGTCACATAACTAACACACATGCATATTGATCTCCTTCTTAACAGTTCAGATCGGTGCGGGATAAGCTCCTACCATCGGACCACACACAAGCACTTAAAGAGGAAATAGCCGGATTTTTGCTCGACCAGGTCATAGATCCGAAAGGAGAATACTATTACCCGCTACCGCCCTCATGAACCACTTGTCATCGTGCTCCGAAGGCACCAAGGTAACATGTAGTAGAAATTATATATGTATATACAAGTGTATATGTGTGAAGAGTTAATGGTGTTGGCTGTGAGACATTCGATGATATATATATATATATATATGGGGTTCTGCGTACGAGAAAATCTATTTAATATATATGCATAACGTGTAAAATTTGTAGTATCGTGAAATATCAGCAAACAAAAAAGAATTAAATGGAAAATAAAGCCAAATTGAAAACACAAAATTAAAGCAAAAATTAAAAAAAACACCCAAACATTTAGTACCGGTTGGTGTTACCAACCGGTACTAATGTCCTACACGCACACGGGCCTGGCTCGTGCCACGTGTTTGCACTTTAGCACCGGTTCGTGACGAACTGGTACTAAGGGGGAGGGGGCTTTAGTCCCCACTCTTTAGTGCCGGTTCGCCAACCGGCACTAAAGGCCGTCACGAACCGGCACTAAAGCCCGGTTCTGCACTAGTGGCACCGCGTCCACTACGCCTCACAAACTCGCTCCCCGGTCGCTTCCTTGCATCTTTCTTGGTTATCCTCCCAACACCAAAGGTTATCGATGCTATGATCTAGTGTCCCATCGCGTTTTCACTTTGCAGCATGTGTACTTTGATGAGCTGGTGTTCCCGTTTCAGCAGGTACCGTCACCCTCGACGTCTCCCGCGGCGCGGTTCGCACCTGCCTCCACCTCTGGTGAACCGCCCAGCAGCGCTCTGGGCTCGGCCCAGCCCGCTCTTCCCGCGCCTGCCACCCCCGTCACCGTGGTAGCACTTCTCACCGGTGTGGTCACTCGGGCTCGGACTGGGACACTTCGTCCTAGCATGCGCTACACGTCTGACGAGTACGCGTGTATTGCATCTACCTCGGCACTGTCTCCGCTCCCCACCTTCGCTCGCGCAGCCCTTCAGGATCCGAACTGGCTAGCTGCGATGTGTGAGGAGTTTGACGCCCTGCAGCGCAACCGTACGTGGCAGCTTGTCCCGCGGCCTCCCCGTGCCAGTGTCATCACTGGCAAGTGGGTATTCCACAACAAGACTCACCCTGGCGGCGCTCTCGAGAGCTACAAGGCGCGTTTGGTGGTGCGCGGCTTCCGCCAGCGTGCCAGTGTGGACTTCATCGACACCTTTGTCCCGGTTGTCAAACCGGGCACGATTCGCGCTGTTCTCCAGCTTGCTATTTCTCGCGCATGGCCAGTTCACCAGCTCGATGTGTCTAATGCTTTCTTGCATGGCCATCTCGACGGGCAGGTGTTCTGTCAGCATCCGGACCACGTGTGCTTGCTCTCCTGTTCTCTCTACGGGTTGAAGCACGCGCCTCGGGCCTAGTACCAGCGGATCGCGCCCTTCCTTCAGCAGCAGCGGTTCCGGTCCACATGGTCCGATGCCTTCCTGTTTGTTTATCACCAGGTCCCCGCCACCGCGTACCTCCTCCTGTACGTCGACGACATCATCCTGACATCCTCGCCAGTGCTCCTTCAGCAGATCACAGCTCGCCTCGGCACCGAGTTCGCCCTCAAGGACTTGGGGGCTCTCCACTAATTCCTCAACATCGAGGTTGTGCGCCGGGCCACTGGCTTCTTCTTGCACCAGGAGAAGTACGCCTACGAGCTTCTGGAGCGAGCGGCCAAGCTTAACTGCAAGCCTGCTCCTACGACTGTTGACACGAAGGCTAAGGTGTCCGCCGTCGAGGGTTCTCCGGCGTCCGACACTCCCTTCTACCGCTCCATCGTCGGTGCGCTTCAGTACCTCACGCTGACGCGTCCGGACATTCAGTACGCTGTCCAGCAGGTGTGCCTTCATATGCATGCTCCTCGTGATACTCATTGGGCTCTGGTGAAACATATTCTTCAGTACATTATCACTTCTACACAATATTTATATTTCTCCTTGCAACCATGCCTGACTGCAACTTCCGAACAACTAAACTCGGAACAGCTCAAGGCTGAATCGAATGATCTACACGTGGAGACCAATCGAGGATGGCACAGCCGTGAGTTAGAGTTGTGCTGGGAAACTTGCTGAGAATACTTTCCTGTGTAGATGAAGTACCAGTATCCCTTCAATGTGAGTATGACACAGTGTTTCGCTAGCATTACTGTGGGTGCTCCTTTGCAAACCAAATGTGTTCCAGCAATTGGAATATAGGAGTCTGTGTGCACGCATAGATGTGGCAGCATATGTATGAGTGTAGATCCAGATTGTCAGCCATTTATCCGACTCTAGCACAACGATTTCAGATTTGCAGCTCCCTGACTCTCTGCTGGAAAACTAGCTAAGCTGCAGATATTACGATACCAAGTAGACAACTCCCCGCCCATGAACAAATAGCGGAATCAACTAACGTACCAGCGATCGACGTGCAATAATGCACAGCATGAGCAGAGCTGCCGGCGGCTGTCCATCATGGGCCACAGTGACGTTTGTCAGTCGCAGTTATCGCTGTTAGCCATAAGCCATGTGTGCGTGTACAGTCGTGGCGCGTGTGTGCGCGTGTGTGCGGGTGCGTGTGTATGAGCGTGCGTGAGTTCAGTTAGCTGTTAGCGAGTCAGTCAGCTGCAGCCGTCCTTCGCGTTAGAGCGCTTCATGCGGGCGGGCGAAGTGTGCGGATTGTCCTGTGTGGTGGTGTCGAGTTAGTGCTTGGGGAAAAGGTCTCCGTTGTTGCGGCGGGCGTATGTGCGCCGGTAAACCACCGTGTCTCTGTGTTTCTTCCCTTCCTCCTTCTTCCACCTTCGTCCGAGCGAGTGAGAGGTGGAGAGCGGCGAGCTGGTCCGGGGTACGGCAACAACAATCGCCTTCCTCCGTCGTCCCTTCTGAGACAGCAAGTAGCCATGACGTAAACCAAAGAAAGCACTTAGAAATCTCCATTTCTAGCAGATTCGCAAGGTGAACAGCTGAAGACATTGGAAGTGATCAAGCACAGCACCCCGATCGAGAACTCTTGGATAAATAAGCTCTGCTTTATTGATTATGCAAAACATATTCAATACCGATTATCAATATCGCCCAACTATAGAGCATAGACACACTTCAAATTTGATGGACATGGAAAGGTGGACGAGAAAAGTACTGAATTTAGCAGTCTCCCAACTGGATTCAATCGGAGATACATACTACACCTTTTGGGAATTTTCTTGTGTCAACATACGGAATTTCTCATGCACTATGGTTCTCGGGACTGTACTAGCAAACAATAGAGCATCTCGCATGTCCTTAAAAGGTACTCCCTCCGTCCTGTTGAGTATAATGTTTATTTAGAATATATAGGATAGCTTAGGATTTAGCCTTATACTTCAAAATGATCATGCGCTTCTATATATATACCCACGAGCCTCAAGCAATAGATTCATCGATTCCACCAATCCCTCTCTACCCCTTCTAACATGGGATCGGCCTAACCGACCAGAGCCCTACCCACCGCCCACCGCTTCCGCCCTGCGCGCCGCCCCCGGGGCGGTCGGCCGCCATAATAGGCGTCGGGGGCCGCGCCGCCCGTACCTTCGGTTCTTCCGCCGGTCGTGTTGACCGGCTGCCCTAGAGAGTCTTTATCCCGATCCTTTGATTCGGATTTCTCCTCTCTCTCGCCGGTCGCTTTGATCATAGTTTATTTTTCGCTTTCGATCTAAGATTGTTTTGCGTCGCCTGTCGCCGACGTCAACCCACACCCGCCTCTACCCGACAACGGCATGACCGGCCGGCCTCTCCTCCGACCTGGCGGCCACACACGTCGAGGCGGCCCGTCTCGGGCCGCCGTTCGCGTGTCGGGCCGCCCGTCGCCCTGCATTTGCCGTCGCCGCTCTGCTCCGACCGAAACCCTGCATCACCACCCCGCATCCGCCGCGTATGTACGGCCGCCTCCAAAAGGCGCCGCGTTCGCCGCTCGGGGGCCGCCGCTGCGTTGGCCGCAATCAGCGCTGGTATGGAGCCCAGTAAGCTGTGTTGATGTCACAGGATCACATGTATGGCACACACGGGCCCTCTCAGGGAACTATGTCTGTTGCATCTACAATCACGGATGGTTGTTTGAACCGACTCGTCTGCTATTTAAAAATTTGGAAAAAACGCGGGTTATGGTCGGAGCACAAACACAACTACATGTGGACCAAATATATGTATAAAGATGGTGGTTTGATGTTCAAATACCTAATACACAACTTTCATGTGGCACCTATCTCACAAAGCGCACAGTATTGCT
>NC_041385.1:792458434-792463463 GCF_002162155.2 Triticum dicoccoides | reverse complement strand
TACCAACAGACGGGCTTGCTGCGGATAACCATGTGAGGGAGTGCTCAAATACAACCACAATCTACATATGGCCCAAACATATGTATATGGAAGTATTGTATGGTGTCTGAATACCCAATGCACAATTTTGACGTGGCACCGTGCTATGGAAACGAAAACTCGCCACATGATGCAAGGGTTCACGACGTGTTGTACTCCCCCCCCCCCCAATTTGAGCCGTTGAGAGGGATTCATGTGTACACGTGTGCTCAAACTTTGTCTTGGAATGTCAGCATGACCTACGTATAGTAACACGAACCAAGAAGAATCGACCTTGATTACCTCTCTCGTTGTCGGTCAAAGTGATTGACATCGATACATGCCCACGAATGGGCTGCAGCCATAACCACGCAAGGGAGTGTTCGAAGACAACCACCACATACATGTAGTCCAAACAAATGTATGGAAGTGTTATCTAGTGTTACCCAATGCACAACTTTGATGTGGCATGCACCATGCTAATTTGGAACCAGAAAGTCCACACACTTTGGTATGGAATCTCACCATGACCTACCTATATATACCGTAAAATGAACCAATAAGAAATCCTGCTTGGTAACCTCTCTCGTTGTCGGTCGAAGTAATGGATGATCACGCAGACCTTGGAATGGGCTTGCCGCCGATAACCACTAGAGGGAGATTGTACCAAACATATGTATGCAGGTTTCGAGTGATGTTTGAAAACCCAATGCACAACGTTGATGTGGCGCCTGCCTCGAAAATCATAAAGTCGTAACATGGAGAGAGGTTTATGACGTGTCGTGTGCTAGTCCCCTCCCTCCCACTTCGATCCGGTGGGAGGAATTGATGCGTACACATGCGCACAAAAAATATATACTATGTAATTTCAGCATGTACTACCGTAAGACAAACAATAAAACAATCCCCTCCTACATCAAATTTAACCTCTCTCGCTATCGGCCAGGGAAACTTGAGGTCTGGTTTTAGTTGTACGGATTGCTCATCCGGTGTTTCCCTGAGAACGAGATATGTGCAGCTCCTATCGGGATTGTCGGCGCATCGGGCGGCTTTGCTGGTCTTGTTTTACCATTGTCGAAATATCATGTAAATCGGGATTCCGAGTCTGATCGGGTCTTCCTGGGAGAAGGTATATCCTTCGTTGATCGCGAGAGCTAATCATGGGCTAAGTTGGGACACCCCTGCAGGGTATAATATTTCAAAAGCCATGCCCGTGGTTATGTGGCAGATGGGAATTTGTTAATGTCCGGTTGTAGATAACTTGACACCAGATCCGAAATTAAACGCATCAACCGTGTGTGTAGCCGTGATGGTCCCTTTTCGGCGGAGTCCGCGAAGTGAACACGGTTTTTGGGTTATGTTTGACGTAAGTAGGAGTTCAGGATCACTTCTTGATCATTACTAGTTGACGACCGTTTCGTTTGCTCTCTTCTCGCTCTTATTTTTGTATGTTAGCCACCATATATGCTTAGTCGCTGCTGCAACCTCACCACTTTATCCCTTTCTTTCCCATTAAGCTTTGCTAGTCTTGATACCCATGGTAATGGGATTGCTGAGTCCTCGTGGCTCACAGATTACTACAACAACAGTTGCAGGTACAGGTTTCGCGATGATCCTGACGCGAGAGCGATGTTTGCTTGTTTTGGAGTTCTTCTCCTGCTTCTTCTTCGATCAGGGGATAGGTTCCAGGTTGGCAGCCTGGGCTAGCAGGGTGGATGTCGTTTGAGTTTCTGTTTGTATTTCATCCGTAGTCGGATGATGCTCCTATGTATTTTGATGTCGTATTCGTGTGGCATTGTATGCCTCTTGTATGTATCCCCATCTATTATGTAATGTTGATGTAATGATACCCACCTTGCAAAAGCATTTCAATATGCGGTTCTATCCTTGGTGGGACCTTCGAGTCTCTTTAGGATAGTGTCGCATATTAGGCGTGATAAGTTGGTATCAGAGCCTCGACCGACCCTAGGAGCCCCCTTGATTTATCGTGTAGTTTGGCCGTTGTTGAGTCTAGAAGAAAACTGTTTTTCGGAGTCTAGTTATATCGGACAGTAGGAATTCTTTTTACTCCTTAGCCCCTTCGTCGCTCTGGTAAGGAATCTTGACATAGGTGTTTTCAATTACTCCTCTTCCCTTTCAAATTTTCTTTAGGATCACGCAGTTGGTTTTTCCGATCGTGGGTTCTCAGCTCTTTTCATCCGGTGCATTTCTCGTCAAGTTGACTCGAGCCTCTTCGTCTTTGCCAAGTTCAATCCTCAGTTCGCTCTCAACAAAGTTGTTTCTCTATCGTCAGTTGTTTTCTTTTCCCACCCGCCCACCCTTTTCTCCTCGGAGCCAGAGTCCGTAATTGAGTAGCCATCCTACTCGTGCGAAGTCTTTGCTTTCTTTCCTCAATTATTCCAACCGGTGCTTTCTCTTCAAGTTATTCGTCTCGTTCGTCATTCTTCATCCCTTTCTTTTTCCGGTGGACTCAATTCAAGTTTTTCGGGTTGATCATATCTTTTTTCCTCGAAGTGTTTTCCCTACTCGTTCGCCTCTCGCCATTTAACTATCCCGGAGTTCGGAAGACATCTCAGGAGATTCGTCTGTGTTCCAATTAATTCGAGGTTGTCACCTCATTCAAATATTTCAATTGTTCCGGTGCATCATCTATCTTTTCAACAATCCTTTTCAACGGTGTTATCTCTTCAGTGGGCCCTAACCCACAGGTCTTTTCCCAGGATCTTACCTCACTCTTCTAATTCTCCCGGGGTTATTCTCAAATTCTTTTCGAGTGTGATGTAAGAATGAATTTCATCAGTCAGATGCTTGTTCAAGATCGATTTCCAATCATTTCATTGTTGGCTCAACCTCTTTGCTTTTCATTCTCCCGGAGTATCTCAGCAATTTTGGTGTTGTTTCTCGAAGATCGAAGAAGAGTTTTTCCTCTAAATCTTGTCTGTCCTCTCGAAGTTTCGTGGTTCTAGCTTCATGTTATCCTCTCGAATTATTCCATGTGTCAGATATTCCTTTTCTCACCTATCCGGAGTATTTCAGGAGTTGTTTTCCCGTTTCTTTTCACCGGAGGCCATCGTTCCAGAAGAATTCTTCGTCCTCACACTTCAGCTACCGTTATCCAGTTATCCCGGTGCTTCGTTCAAGTGTTCTTTAATCAGCTCATGATCTCTTTGTTTTTTTGCACCTAATCCCCTATAGTATATTGGTTCTTCTAATTCTTCCCGGTGATTCAGTCTCTTTCATCAGTCCTTTTCGAATTCTTACGGTGGTTCGTTCAAGATTATTTTTCTTTGATTATCATATACCCATTCGTTCTTTCCAATCCTACCGGTGGTTCATGAAGACTTTCTCAAGCTTTGTGCTATACCCCCTTAGTCCTTTTCAAGAAGAATAAGTTGCATGCCAAATCCATTGCTTTTCATCAATTTAATTTGATGAAGGATAAGCATACGATAAATCTTATTCTTATTTCATCCAAGTAAGTAATCCCTTCCTCCAGAGTTTGTTCATGATGAGTAAAGTCTAGTTCCAAGTGTTTTCATCTTTTCGTTTCCGGAGTTCAAATTTCCTCAGCCATTTCGTCGGAACCTCCATCTAAATCATCGCAAGGCTCATCTTATTCTTTCTTCCTTCATTCCATCTAATCATCCTTTTGTCACCGGAGTTCTTCATGGTGGTTCTTCATGATTTAATTCATTCCCGAAGTGTTCATCAAGATTCTTATCGAAGGAGCTCAAGTATCTTTCCTTCTTGCTTTTCGGAGTGCAATTAAATCTCTGTATTGAAGTGGAGTTTTGCATTTCTTCGTTCTTCTCAGCTATCCAATCATTTTGGTTTGTGGCCGGTTATCAACTTAGGATCTTGAGATGTTACCTATAAGACCACAATAAGCTTATTCTTTCGTTGTTGATTTTCTCAGCAACTCCGTTCAACCCTTTCCTTCTAAGTTATTGTGATTCCATTCTTTCAGTTCTTCCAGATGCATTGCATTGTTCATCTCGTCAAGTGTCATCCCATCTTGTGAAGTTTGTGTTCTATTCCTTTCATTTTCAGCCGGAGTGCTGCCTAAATCCTTTCAGTCTTATTCGTTTTGTATCTCGTTCTAACCGGAGTGGTTTCATAGTCTATCTGATTCCGTGAGCTTTCGATTCTCGTCATTCTCGTCGTTCCTCTCTTCTCCTCGTGTGCTCGTGATTCTTTGCTTCTTCTCTTGAGTTCTCGTTTCACCTATTCCCTTTTCCCTTCCATCTCGATCCTAAAATCTCGGGACGAGATCTCTTGTTAGTGGAGGAGTGTTGTAACGCCCCAGATTCGATGCGCCAGGTGTCTGCCAGTTATTCGCCGTAGTTTCCATGTCATGTGCTTCCGTGTTTCATATTGCCATGTCATCATGTGCATTTCATTTTGCATACGTGTTTTTTTCTTGCATCTGAGCATTTTCCCCGTTCTCCGTTTTGCAATCCGGCACTCCTATGTCCTCCGGCGTCTCCTTTTGTCACCTGTTGTCTGCGGGTGTTAAACTTTCTCGGAATGGCCCGAGGTTTCCCAAGAGGCCTTGGTATAGCACCAGTAGACCGCCTGTCAAGTTTCGTGCCATTTGGAGGTCGTTTGATACTCCAACGGTTAACCGAGGGACCGAAAAGGCCTCGTGTGTTGCAGCCCAACACCGCTCCAAAGTGGCCCAAAACCCATCCTAACCCCACTCCATGCTCTCGATCGTTCGATCACGATCGTGTGGGCGAAAACCGCTCCTCATTTGGACTCTCCTAGCTCCCAGAATCTATAAGTTAGCCCCTCCCCCCGAAATTCGCGGATGAATTCCACCCTAACCCTAGCAGTCTCCCTCCTCGCGCCGCCGGACACGTCCGTCCGCGCCGGACATGTCCGCCGGCCACATCCCTCCATCCAATGGCGTTGCGCCACGTCATCTTCCCCACCGCCACAGCCAACCGGCGCCATCCACCTCACTCGGCCCGCGCCCTCTCTCTCCCCACCGCGCCGCGGCCCGCGGAGC